>NW_020228222.1:421269-599113 GCF_003070985.1 Temnothorax curvispinosus
GCGTAAAAAATTCACCGGCATAATAATAACGATAATAATAACAATACAATACACATTATCCTCCGGGCTCAAGTCCTATTTGAGCAACGGCAAAACATATAATACGATACTGTGAATACCGTGCCGCGGTCATTAATTATGAATTATGAATGGTATGGGGTTACTCATAAAGAATTAACACTTTCGCTCCCAACGTGTACAACCAGCCGTTGTGCGAACGAAAGTGAAAGCGTCGAATTTCCACGAAAAGCAATTCACATGAACCATCTTTTGATATGTTAAATGATCGAATTGCTGCGATCAGAAGAAGAGCGAGAACGTAATATTATTTGCATAAAACTTAGGGAGAGAAGTCTCTTTGAATAGAGCCTCAGCCTTTCACACAATAATCTTCACGAGCTTCGATAATTGTTCGGGGTATATACCTAATAATTAATGAATTTATTTCGTGACATTTAGAATATCCTGTGCCATTCAATTGCAAAATAGTTTTAATTGTTTGGTAATATTTCTCAACCGGCTGTATTCATTCTACTCTCACCACAAGACAATATTATCAATAAAAATCAAAATATCGCAGCTTGTTCCGTGAAAAAGGTAAATGAGGTGGATAGGCTTATTCCAAGCACCGATATAATCAGTGACGATCGATGACAATTGAAGGCTATCTGAAAACTCTCCGGGTTCTCCAGCCATCTGGATTTTCGCTTCGGCACGAGCGAAGCAATTGCGAAAGCTCTATTGTTCGACCATCGAAAAATTTCTGACAACGTGGTCGTGTCTGTCGCGGGACAATACGAACGTGATTCGACGGAGAAATCCATTCGCAAATAAAAAATGTTGGAGAAAGAGGGTACACAGAAAGAGAGAAAGAGAGAGAAGGAAGAACGACGATAATCAGCGATGACAGATCGCGCGAATGATCGACGCGACGTGGAATTATGAAGACGCTCCGCGATTTGCGACGTCGTCGTCGAGGCAATTTCTACCGCGAGGTAGCTGTTTATCTCGAAATTGCTATAATTCCTGGTGCGGCGTGGTATCGGAAAAACGACGCTCTGTCGCCGCGCGCTAATGCCTCAATCAAGAACCTGAAAAATCGCAATGGGGAAGAAAGATGCAGTAGCACCTGCTGCGTTCATATTATTTGTATTCCTTATATCTTATATCTCCGACAGCATTAATAACATGCTGCTCATGATATATACGGAGTGTCCCAGAACTGATGCAACTTCTCGGAATCGATGCAACTAAGGAATCATAACCGACAAGAGGAGAGATTAAAAAATGTTGTGTAAAATATTATCCAGATTAAGATATGTATCAAGTATTCGTCGACCTCATACAATAAATTTTGAAATAAAATTATGTTTAAATATGTAATTAATTTTTATTTTATCGTTGCTGCTCTTTGGCGACAGATTCCCGATTATTCGCTACGTAGCATTTCAGTTCGAACTGAACAGGGGAAATAACGGTAGCTAATGCAAAACGATACCGACGCAGATCCGATCGCGTATATAGGAGATGCGAAATTTTGATTTACCCCCATATGCCCGGCCGCAACCCCTCGCTTTGTTAGGGAAGCCGACACGCGTGACAGGAATGCACGTGGCGTGTTACCGTCGGAATTTCATGTCGAATCGTTTGCATCAGCAGCAGCGACGCGCTATATATCCCCTTTCTTCGAAACAGCCAGTAAAGCACGAACCCGCGATCGTTCAAAACTCCGACCGTGAGCACCCTTCTGTCCGAAATCCCTGAAATCTCCGTGGCTCAGCATTCCGGCCGTTTAACAGCGTGGGGGAGCGACCCGAATTTTTATCTAGTCGATTTGCATGTTTTAATATGCATTCCCCGTTTATCGGTAATATAAATACCAGATTCGCTTAAGCGGGCATTTCCGGCGACGACAATTAAGTCCGAAAGTGCGCCCAAGCCTGCCAATTTGCATTTCGTGCTATACACAGCGAGCGGATTAATTGGGGGAGCTTGATGGAATTACGGCGTAACGAAGAACGGATGGATTATCCGATGGTCTCTTTCGTCAGATATATAAATCAAATGATATTGACTACTCGACACAAGTATTTCGCAAACTAATGTATAAATCAAATGATTAGTTGATTAAACAACTTACAAGACAAGTAATATGATATTGTTCGTAAAATATGATATTGTTATACATGTATATGTACTGACAATCCTAATTTGGTGCCAAGTAATCAAGTATTAGACTTCTATGTAAAATCAAATTTAAAAAATAAGTATTAAATTACCGCGCAAAGTATTTGGTGTACCACTGTACAAGTTGGACTGCGGTGACGGCAAAGTACCACTCGCAGTAGATCATCGATTGATCACAACTATCGAGATGCACGAGATGTCTCTATACCGAGGGCATATACAGAAAGAGCGGTGTTAGTTCCAAAGTGAGAGAACTCAAAATAAAAATGGACGAGGGCGACTTAGAGAAGGTGGATTTCGAGAACTATCAAGTGCATGTCCTAGCTGCGGTGCTGAAGAGTTTTTTCAGAGACATACCGGAACCGCTCTTGACCTACGAATATTACGACGACTTTCTGCACGCGGCAAACCTGACGGATCCGCACGATCGAATCAGCACGCTCTTCGCCATACTGAAGAAATTGCCGAAACCGAATTACGATCTGATGGAACGCTTGATTGTTCATCTGGCGCGAGTAGCGCGACACGAGGAGAACAATAGAATGTCACCATCGGCTCTGGCCATCGTTTTCGCACCGTGCATCCTCAAAACGAACAGGACATTGACTCGATATATATATTTAACTCACCGAGACGATGCGCTGCAGCGGAGTAAACTACGTTGCAAACTATGTGTTGAACTGTAACATACAAATATATCAAAGTTATTACGGCGCTCGAAATAACTAATATTCTTAGAAAATTATTATTACGCGCTTTAAATTTTTTACTCGTCTTTAAGTAGATATTTAATAAAACAATTATCCAATTCTTCTTGAAAATGTGGTTTTCTCTTTAAATAAATCCTCTTTAAAAGTTTCATAAATAAAAATTATTTTCTAATTCTTATTTTTAAGTCATTCAAACACAAATATATGTAAATAGACGAGAGAATGGAGAGAATAAACGATTAATATTACAAGTACTAGATACTATTTGAATAATTAATTAATTATAGATTATTATATTTACCTCACTGTTGCTCCGCTGTCGCCCGATGCTTCCCAAGCCTCCTCCTCCTCTCAGATTCCCTCGTTGCACTCACTCACACACTCACTCGCGAATGCAAAATTGTTCGACACTTTGTCCGCGTAATCGACACGAATCCTTAGCGATGGTGAAAGTTCAAATACCTGTTGCTCCTAACCTCATTTTTCACACTGCAACAAATAATACATGTTCGCGATTTAGAAAAAATCTAATTCCGTATAATAATATATAAATTGCATTATGACAAATGGGTGAATAAACATGTTAAAATTACGGATAAATAATCGCAGTGTGTAACATTCAAAACTATGCTCTTTGCTTTGTCGATTCGTGTTTACGCTCGATAGACCTCGGTCAAACGATTTTCGCAGTAGACGTTTCATTGAACCGATGATGTCAAATTTATAGTATTTGTACTACTACAGTTACAAATATTAAACAGAACTTTAATAACTGTCGACAATTATTATGACTCTACTTACTAATTGAAAACACGCCACGATACCGCCCGACGACGCCCGATGCGGATTTGATCCGCGACATCCCGTTACTCCGTTTACTGGTCGAAGAACGAAAAACTCGAAAGCAGCACCGGCAATTTCATCCCGATGCCGTGCGATAAACGCAATAATGTCGAGTTAATAATGATAAATTCGAGAGCGATAAAAAATATTCAATTAAATTTCGGTATTACACGCACACGATATTTCGAACATATATTATAGGTTATATCTCGCGTAACACACGCAAAAGTGATTGATGTCGCTAAACGTCGGAAACGAAATACGAATCGTCTTTTTACTGATATAATTCAGAGAGGAATAATTCAATAATGACACAGAGCGACTTGCGTGTCTACCTGCCAGCTCGAGTCTCGTTCCTCGAACGTAAAGTGTAAACGACATGAACTTCTTTTCACTACAGCACGGTGGCGGTGCATCGCAGCTCGCAGCGTCGGTACACCACACCGGGCGACCGGGCGCCGGGCGTTGCGCGTGACGTCATCGCCGCGATTTTCAAATTAATCACAAAATGTATGGCTGCGCGGTTCGATTCACGCTCGCAGCTCACTTCACGCTACGCGCTGTAAGCATCTTCCGTTTTCGTTGCACATATCGAATATCAGACGAAGATAGAGCGATGCTTTCGGCGCTGTAAACGTGAATCGCAATTCTATGCCGAATACCGGGCCTTATTGCTCATATTTGAACCCGATTACTACGAAACTATTGATATATCATGGCTTTCGATATTACTGAAGTCACTTCGTCCGGCAACGTGAGCATTATTCTGCGCTCTCAATTCGAAAGGGACGAAAAAGTTGCATCTAATAAAAAATTCGAAACGCACGAAACGATATGATATATAATATATTCGATCCGCAAGGAACAAACGTCGTTAATGATATAATTATCGCCCGTAGACACGAAACAGTGACTCGACTCGTTTTTTGCTCCGATCCCCTATTTCAATCGGAATAAATTCGAGCGATATACCTGCTTGGGTAAATTCATCGTTTGCTTCTAATGATGTCTCGAAACAAGTCAGCAATCGGGTAGATTAGTACATCGCATAAGCTGCGCAAATTATCGTATTCGAAGGGATGATAATACGCAGCACGGAGCGGCACGCGCTGCTGCCTACCAGCTCGAGTCTCGACGACGGAATGGCGAAGCGAAGCAGCGACCGCGCGCGCACGATGACGTCACGACGTAAACAGCGAACGCTGAGCGCCGAGCACCGCGAGAGTCAACACACACGCTACGAAATATTTAACGTATCAAAATAAATATACGACGGGTATTTTGCGTGTGCGTATGTATATTCCGTATATCCCAAATCATTTTCGATAAATTATCGAGTCCGCTATGTTGTAATTTCGCGATTTATTTTATGAGCTCGTTAGCACTATCTAAGATAATTATTAATTTTGCATATTTGTCGATTGAGAGTATTGAATGCGTAATAAATAATATTATTTGAATTATAATTTAATGAGAATAAGCTGTTAGCTGTATGTTTGATTGATGTAGCATAAAATTTGAGATTAATTAAATTACCTTGGAAAGGAAGGCACATTAAATTTTATTTATTTGAAGATCAAAATTTACATCGCGAAACTATTTATGGAAATATAATAATTATTATTTTACTTCTTTTCAAACTTGTATTCCACATTAATCGCATTATCGATTCCCGCGTAGCACGTGCAACGATCGCTAGACCTGTAATAAATTTGGCGACCAATGCCCCGTTCGATTACAGATTACATCCTAATGGCGGCCTAATAACTCTCGCATGCGGATTTAATAAAGCAGCCGGATCGACAGCGGCTGAGGATTGTATTCTGAATTTTAGGGCATGCTGTGGCGAGAAGCCATCGTGAACGGTGCAGACCGATTGAAAAATGTCAAGGGGGAAAGAACGAGAGACAGAGAGAACGAAAAGTGCGCACCCCAAAGCATTAGTCGTTGACTCCGCGCGTCATTAATCAGTGTCGGAAGATGCTGTCACCGACGCCGTAACCCTCCGGGACTGACAGTGGTCTCAAAATTCTCTCTTTCTCTTCCTATCTGCCTTTTTCTGTCTCTGTCATGACTCAGTCATTCGTACGGAGTATCTCGTTCTCGTGGTTTTCACATCGGAAATATAGGGGTAGATAATGTCAGGGGACTCCGTGTGCGGTATCGAATTTTTAACTCTTTACAGGGTGGCCTCGTAACTTTCCCTTTGTATGAATAATATCAGAGAGAATGAATAGCGAGCATAAAAAGTAAGCTTTTTTGCTAATATCTCCCTGTTTGTAATTTTTTCATGACCACAGTGACTGTCAAAGGAGTGAATCGCACGCAGAGAAAACTAAATAATTGCGAGAATTTCAAGTATTTATTAAAAAATTTTTGTCAAAAAGCTGCAAAGTGTCTATCCATAGAAATAAATAAGTTTGGGGATGTATACTTGAAAGAATTTGGATAAATAAAGGAAGTTTCCGTCTAATTACAAGCACTTGCGATTATCACGTTCGCGCTTTCTTTAAAAAAATGTATTCTTGGGATCGTGGTAGATGCTCGATCCTCTCAAGGACACATCGTGGTGAAGTTTTCCCTAATTAAATATGCCTCGAAGGTCCGATTCGAGAAACCCTACACGAGTCGGGACCGTTTACGAGGGTGGTTATAGATGTAAACCGTCCAACGCGATCGAACGATCGTAAATTTTCGGAAACGCGATATCGCCTTGGTCGAAAGATGATTATTTGTCCCCGGGAGAGTTCATCAGTTTAGTAACAGCCGGGTTCTTGCTTATTCATTTTCGAGTACAGGTAATCACGTTTTCTTAACCGAAGATATACATTTATTCTTAATCAAGTCGCGCTCTGATGCGTATCGATATAAAATTGCAGAATAAAATATTGCCGAGAGTAAGCCAAAAAGGTCTTTTCAAGATCGTGTTCTTCAATTTACCGGAAAGAAAAGATAACGTTCCTGACGATATACGAAAGGGAGTTTCTAAAAAATTACAAATCGATAGATATCCAACCGAATCATCTATGGTACACTATCCAAGTATCGCGTAAACAACTGCCGAAAATGGGCTGAACGCATTTCTCGAGCTCATACTCTTCAATTTGCCGGGAAGAAAGGAACGACGGCCTCGATGGGATCTGAAGCGAGCGGCAACGGCCCGGGTGAGCAGACTTCCCTTTGACTCGCCGCAATTTCTTAACGTACCGTGGAAAGATAACATCGCAGGAGAGAAGATAGGAGGGTCAGAGAAAGAGAAAATAATATGACGAAAGGACTACGGAAAAGAGAAAGGGGGAGGCTGGGAGATAGGCGTTCGAAGCGTGCCGAGGGAGTAACTAATTAAAATTAGTCTTCGCTTCGCTGCTAGCTTTCGCTCTTTTTTGCCGGCAATTCCGGCAGCTCCGCCTGCGTAGCGCGGTAATATCTCGTCTCGCGAGTTTAAGAATCCGCGGGAAAAATTTCTCCCTCAACCCTTGAGAACGTAGCTCCAGCTCCAGAGCTGTCGGAAACTTTCCAATAACCCGCGCTACTTCTTTATAGGTTCGCTTCGCGAATTTTGAGATTAAAAAGCGATACAGAATTGAAGTAGCAAAACTAAAAATTGATACATTAAATTAAAAACATTTCAAGATTAAAAAATAATACAGAGATAACGCATCTAATATTATCTAAGAGAAAACTAATAAAATTTTCGTTAAGGAAGGATCATCTCCAAATTGTTCTAAGCATAAGTAAAAGAATTGCACAATTTTCACTTTGTTTGCAAGTATTTTACTGTTCCTTAAAAAATGCTCGACTCTTTTCAACGATCATATCCCCTTAAATTCCACCCTGCTGATACGTCTCTCCATAGCGACGCAACAGGAACGCGTTTATTATTAAAACACGATGGTCGTACGCGAAACCGACTGCTAAAATTCCTGCCTGCTCACCCCGGAGACGGGTAACGATCGATGGAATCCGCGGAGAGAGCTCGTCACGGGAGTGAGCTGAATCCACAATTCGCGCGACACCGCACCGGCTCTTAAAACGCGAGCAAACGCGTTCCTTTTTTTTTCCTCCCTATCTCCGGCTGTCGTTTCCTGTCTCACGCGATCGTGAAAACGGTATCGTAAATTATGGGTGCGTTTTACTCCTCGCCACAACGGGCCAGGAATCTTTTGAATGGGCCACGCAGACGATTTCTTTAAAGGCGCGTCGCCCGCGCGAGTGTATCTTCTCCTCGGTGAGATATAACGTCAGTTATGTGTACACGCATTCTTTTCTCGCGTCTTCCTTCTCACGGCCACTAAATATAAAGGCGAATCCAATTTTTCAAGTAATGCACGATTTCCACCGGAAAATTCCACGATGCCGCGGAGCTAATTACAATCAACCAACGACGCTGCTGCCGTTGCCGACGCCAACGCCGACGCCAACGCCGACGCCGACGCCGACACCCTTCCTTCTCGGGTCAGCGGATATTTATGCCGCCATTAACGGGCGACTTTTGAAAAATCTCGGTCGAGCGAACGCCCGGCTTTGAAATACTTTCTTTGTTACGCATTCTTCGTTACGCTTAATGTGTTCGCGCAGAATTCGAGGAAGCGCGCCTTCGAAATAAAACAGTTCACGTGTGACTGACTTAAAGAATTTAATATCGTTCCTTTTCTTCGTTTTTTTAGTAAAATACTAGCTTAACTGCATGACATTACCCGGGCTTCTTATATACATATAAAAAATGCGCTAAATTTAAATTATCACAAAGTGTCTAGGGAAAGAGGTGAGGTGTTCAGGTTTTATAATAGGTTTCTATATCTTTCGCGGAGGTAGAGAGTAACTATGCAAAATTTGGTCCAGATCGGTCACAGGGTTTAGTAATTAATAGGGAACGTACAGACAGTCCAGTTTATATATATAGATTATGATCTTCGAATTGCGACCGCGAAATTCTATTAATCCTCTATGCATATCTTATACGAATCGTCACGAGAACTAAAATATAGAATAGTCGGATGTCAGAAATAAATGAGAGCTAACATCCCAGGTGTTCCCTCGCCGAATGCCAATCAGCCCGACGTTTCCAAATCCTCTGACACACACGTCAATGAACGAACAATAGTAGGAAAAAAAAAGAGAAATATCCTTGTAATCCCATTAAAATCGGTCTGATATCTCGCGGGGATTCACAGCGAGGGCTCTCGCTCGGAATTTAAAAATAGCGCCGCTGTTACACGTGGTTATTATGTCCATCTATTTCTTCCTTTTTTTTCTCTCATTCTTTTCCGGCATGTCGCCCGTAAATTACGGACGACAAATCCGGGTGATTTTAACAGGGCGAACGACTTACACGGGGGGGAGTGGGCGGGGGAGGGTCGGTAAGTAGTAATTCATTTGGAAAAGCACCGTCTTCGGTAAAAATTAAAGGGACCGTCGAGCGGTTTACCGCAGGACAGCACGAAGGAGAGGAGGCCACCTGCGTACAGAGTTATCACCTTGCCGGGACAAGAACTTACTCGCGACATTCCCCCCTAGCGGACTACATTCTGCGGCTGCAATCGCGTGGATTACCCAAATTAAACAAGCCCCCTCCTTTAATCCATTGCCGGGGAACAATAGTAGCCTTATTTGTTAAAAGGAAATCCTTCGGATCTATCTTAATGCAGATGGCCGTAATCCTCGCGTCAATCGTTCGTATTAATTTTTCAGCCAAAGAAAATTTCATATGACTCGCCTCACTCACTCTCGTGATTAATTCAAGCGAAATAATTTGAAAAATTAATGTAAATTGGAGTTATAATTTCATTATCTGATTTTAAAGATATGTACATTACTTATATCTTTAAAAAATATATCAACCAGAATTAAAAAGCACGATTGTAATTTTAACATCAGTAATATTGATTTTTTGCGCATTAATAAAAGAATTATCTCATCTAGTATCTTTTTCTCGAATATGAAGTTGATATAAATAAATTATTATCAGATATACGATTCAATAAACAAAATGAGAAGAAACATCGATTTCGCCTAATCCAGCAAAATTTAATAAGCGCTACGTCTTCGCGCGCGCATTGCTCATGCGCAAATATAAACCAGGCCACAGGAGGGGTAGGATAATGATAAATTTTCGGACCGTGACGTTTTAAACTGCGAGCACTGAAAATGCAAAAAAGGGCTTTAAGACCGTACCCGCTATCGTGCTATTAAAAAAGTTCTGTCGTTCGCCCGCTCGTAAAATGCACGCAGCCTAATCCCGAGTAATTTAAAGGTCCTGGACAAAAATTGGAGACGGAACCGTGGCGACGGCGGCGCGGCGAGGGCAAATGATGATATGCCCCAGGGCCATGGCTAGGGGAAACGCTGGTGCTAATTCAACGCCATTATGCGAAAGGGTTGCTCTCGAAAGTAAAGCTCTCGTGGCGAATATTAGCGTGAGCATTAATAGAGACTTCTTCTTGGGAATTAATAGCCGCGGCTTCTTGTCCTCAGATTATACGCGATGTATGCATGGGAACAAGAAAAGATACGAGTACGCGATTAAAATATTCCACGCCTACATCATTCCGTCGTTGAAGTATGTACGTGGAAAGCCTGAAGCTTAACTTAAATTATATGTACAGAGTGTTCCACGGTATTTTTCTCTCCTAACTTCTGAGTGGGCAGTAAAAGTTAAAAGGAAAATTCGGTAACTTCGACGCAAAGTGCATTTCTTAACAATAAATCTTCATGTATTATTTCGGCATTGTTCAGGCGAAGTTTCTTCCACGTCGACTTACGCGGCGGATCACTGAAAGCTATATCGAGGAGGGCCTTTGATGCATCCTCCTTTGAATGCCTCCACGGGCCCACTATTCCACGCGAGAGGTGAATTTTAAAGCGCGCGCGCCTCGACGTAATATGGGCAACCTTTGAGCGTACGCAAACAAGAGATCTATCCGCATGATGCAGCAGTTCCGTCATTTTTAACTCGGCGCGCCTCGAGGGAGAAATTTCGCTCGGTAGCATTAGCGGGTCGCTTACGCGCGTTGCCCCGGCTATTTTCTCTCCGCGTTCTTATTTTAGGGAAGTAACCGAGCCCGCCGTTTTCGCACAGCTCGCGGGATCCACGAGACCCCGGCGCGTACATCTTCTCCGGTGAGCTACTTCCCTTTACGCGCGTACATCAGGCGGCCGACAGTCTGATGAAGGACGCAAAATGAAACGAGTGCAGCTTTATGGAGTGTTCTCTACACGCCTCTCCCTCTCCACTCTTTTTTAATCAACCGAAAGAGTCGTCGGCGAGGACGGCCTCATAATCGAGGATAAATAAGGATTCGCGCGCTTCGTCGGAGCTCCGCCGCGCCGGAGCTCTTTACGGCTTCTTCTTTTAGTAAACTTCGCCGTTTGTTCAGAATATTTTGCTGTGCTACATTACGGTTTCACTGGCTACAAGCTGACAGTAATATGTAGCGCAAGCTGATGTACAGTAATCCATTAATTTAGGCGGAATACTTTTTGAAGAATCTAATTTTTAAACGTAAATTTTTTATAATATTTCATATCATCGAAAATTTCTCAAACATAGAGAATAATTAAAAAGTTCTTATGTTACAAAACGTGCCCAAATAATATACATTATTATATAATAATTGTAGTATCTCCGGCGGAGTTTAATAAGACTGCTCGCGTAACTTTGTAAGTTTGCTGTTTATGCAACAAAAAGTCAACGACGGTAAAATTCGATGTTAGCGTAACGTATCAGTTTTTTTTCCGCGCTGTTACAACACGATCGCTAACTCGTAATTAGCGCAGGAGCGTTTTAACGAGACGAGGTAGTTAACGTAGACGTTAACGAAGGAGCGATAGTTCCCCCCCGACATTCTTTACGTCGCCATACGGAGGCAAATCGTTTGTCACCTAGTTCCGGTGCGACCACCGACTTAGATCCACCTCGAAATTTCCACCACGTCGCGGCGTCATTAATTATCAACGTCCTGTCGCTGTAACATACTTGCATCGAATTAATCAGGGGGCCGAGTAACGAAGCCAGAATTAGTATCGCTGTTAATTTTGAACGCCGCTCCCCTCGCGCCTCGTATTTAGACCTCCAACCGATATATATGTATCGATACTCGATCGATCGCTCTTATTTAATCGCACTTTAATACATTGTACGAAAATTCGGGAGTCGTCTCTCGTTAAAGTAATCGATGTTAAGTACCCGCTTGATACCGGCGCGGTTCGACCGTTCGCACCTGGTAATTGAGTGCGTTCATGCCGTAACAGCTGCATTTGCATATTATCGCCGCCGTCGTCGGTTTCGACACGTGTGCCCGTCGCAATCGGCGAACTGCGCGCATTCTACAAATTTCAATCACTCAAAAAACTCCCCTATGACACGCAACATGATTCTCTTTCCATTAATGACTATAATAGTAATTGTTAATTCATCGTTAATAATTTACTTTGTAACTGCAAGGAAGAAACACATTAAGATTTTCATATAAATGATAAAATTAACAGCTTCAGTTTCAACAAAAGAGTAAACAAAATGTAAGAATAAATTTGCGAAGTCCTAATATAAAACATTTTTCAGAAAATTCCAGCTCTACATTCCAGCCCATTCAGAACCTGATTTAATATCGCTATGTCTTCAGTACTTAACTACAACTTACTTAGTTTCCAGCTATGGTCATTTCTTCCGCATTTCGCTCCGCATCTTTAGCGATATCCGGTATGTGTTGTACCTACATGCTACACGATGAAACGCATTCCACGCAGATTATCTCGGAATCGACTTAGATCCGCCGCGCGACGTGATATATCGCGACTAGGTGCACCGCGGCTGGTGCAGCCTGTTGTCTTTCTGAAATATTTATGATGGCAACTGCGAGGCCGTCTTGCGATAAACTCAAGCCAACGTGGTAATTTGCGCGGAAGCCCGCGGTGCCTCCTTACGGACAATTAGCCGTCGCGCCCCGCGGGCTCTTTATTCCCCGACACCCTGAAAGGGCGGAGACGAACGAGCGCGGAAAATACTCGTTCGGATGCTCGCGCCATAGCGAGCGTAATGCAGCACGTAACGTGGCTATCTATATTTTAATCAGTCATAATTAAATGAATATTTCATCTGACGCTCGTCGGAGGCTTGGGGATGAGAGGAGAAAAGAGAGAGAGAGAGAGAGAGAGAGAGAGGGGGAGAGACAGAGAGAGGCAGAGAAGGCGAGGGACGTCGTCGTGGAGCTTTTCGGCCCTAACAGGCGTCAGCCGCTGGGAAAGGGTTCCATGCAAATTCGTGCCAGATTGGGAGCAAGGCGCAAGGGTGGCAAGGGTGGATCCCGGACGGTTATGGAGGGTACCTCGACGCCATCGGAGTAAGAGGTTACAGGCGTACGCGAGGAGGAAACCGTCGAGATGACTAAAGAGCATTGAGAGCGAAGGCGGAGTTGGAAAACGCGGTAGGGAGGAGATGGTTTTAAGAGAGAGGATTACAAGAGGAGATTTTGTGGGGCAGAGAGGCACGGCGCGCGGCGCGAGATACGAAAAATTTAACGGGGAAAGAGACGCGCGGGATGAGAGATAGGCCGCGAAATCTGCAGAAACTCCGGCGGAGCGAGTTTCTGTGAAGAAATTTGAATAAAGGCGTGATTTGTTTATAAATCAGAATCGGAAATGAGTCCGTGAGAGTGCATATTAAAATGCAACGAGAGAAGCCCCCTTTCGAAGCCGAATGCTCGACGCGAGAGGTGGCGAATGAGAGACTTTCGAGTGACGCCCGGTGAGCGAGATAAAGCAGACTCGCGAGTCTCTTCAGCACCTTCTTTTTCTCCTCTCGATTTCTTCCTCTTCCGTAGCAACGAGTCGAATTAAGTAACTTCATGGCCGAAACTCACTCAGCAACCGGCGCAAATTCGTAGTTGCTAACGTCGTTAAATTAGCAAAGATACATATCACTAACAAAAAATAGATATATATTTATAAAATCGTCTATGATTTTATTAATGATTAACTTCTCAAAATTATAGTACCATCTTTCAGTAAAATTCCTTATCAAATTATAAATTTCTTCTCAACGATAAGTTGACAAGTAATTATTGTTTACCAAGGTTTTTTGTAAAATGTGTCGCGCCCCAACTAAGCCCTTAAATAAAAATCTGTTAAGATAAGCAGAACTAGTATTTCTTGATAACAAGATTTTGAGCAAACATTATATTCTCGAAACTTTTCCATTTTTAACCGCTCATAAACCCGTGGGCTATTCGCGAGAAAATCGCCGTTCTTCAGGGCGAGATCAAGCGCGATAATTCCGGGACTAACCCCGCATAAATCATCGCGCGGCCGCTTATAAAAAGCGTCAAGCGGAACCACCGGTTTACCTTGCGAACGGCCACGAAGCGCGCAACACGATGAATTCTAACGAGGCGAGAGCGGGCCTGAAAGACCGAGAGGACCGGAGACGAGGAGGCGAGGGGGATGGTTGCTCGGTCGTGCATTTTTCAGTGTGCCCGCACTAAAAATATAACGGGACACCGCCGGTGTGTAACTTCTAAGGTCGCGGGTTCGATCCCCTCCGGGCGGAAAACACACCGCTATTTCTAGAATCGCCACGGTGCACCCGCGGTTATGCATGTCGCGCGTACACGCGCGACGTACGTGGGGTCTCTTCTCTTCTTTACCCGTGTTAGCGCGCGGAGGGTACGTTCAACCGTGACGCTCACAAACGAAGGCACTCGTCCACGTGCGTCGTCGTGCCGCGAGAGAAAAAGAAAAAGAGAGGACCGTATACCGTGAACTTTCACGATCGAGTCGATAACTCCAACGTTTCTTATAGCAATGTTATACAATCGTCGGGCTGTGAAAATAAGTTATATCTAACAATAAGTATGCTTTTTTTGATAGATCGTTGTATTTCCTTCACACGCGAATTTCCATCGATAACTTCAATTGAATTCAGCAAAATGATGCCGTAGATCGGCTGGATGCAAATCAAATTTTCGAGAAATTTCATTAAAATTCTTTTCATACACTCATAGGAATTTTCGCAATTACACGTTAATAATTTCAAGTAAAGTTCAGGAGCGATCTTATAGGTCGACAAAGACATAGAAGTTCAAAGAGACACCGCGGGATCTCTTGTATGCGTTTAATGGGATTACTACAACGTGGAGGGTACAACCAAGGCATTTACATTGAACTATCTATACTCGTATGTTGCAGCAAAAAAGAGAACCGTGACCTTCGCGTGCTCACAGAAATTCTTGCGTTCGAATCGATAACTTCTGTGTCGCACAGTAATGCCGTTCTAAGTTGTTGATGATACGCAGAAATAAGTCGGAAGTATAATACAGATATTCCCCGTGCGCACTTAATAGTTTACTATATGGGGAGAATGTGCAACTATGGTGCTCACAAGCCACTCGCCTATGTGCCTCATGATACATCGTCTTCATTTATTTATGTAAATTCACGATCAATAATTTCGCTTGAGACAGATAGCAGGCGCAAGAAACGCGAAAGTTCATCATGCATGTTCAGAGTTAAAAAAAAGTCCGCGCATGAGCTACTTAATACAAGTAGTAAAATTAAATCCTGCGCTATCTCGTGTTATATGTAGATAGAAGAGTAGTCATTCACCATAGAGAGAAAGAGAGAGAGAGAGAGAGACAGAAAGAAACCAGGTCTTCACGTTCGAAGTTAGTCCCTCACCTGGCGCATAAACTGACGTTAGGATGAGGATGGCTTTAAACGTCGTCGTAGATTCTCTCTATCTTCTAATTCACATCGGCCTTCGCGAACGTTAAACGTTTATAGGGAAGTTTGAAATTACAGTCGCTCTCCATAGACTTCACGAGAGCAGGCGAACCCTGGGACATTTTAAGGGCGTGCCCTTGATTGGCACGGAGATTGTTAAGGGGGTTAGCAGGCCACTGTGCACGCGCCGCTAGGCTCAATAGAAAAGAGCATGGGGCGAGAAGGGTTAGCGAGCGTGAGATGAAGCACAGTCGTAAAACTCGCCACGGTCGCGACATTATATTACGTTAATATTGTAACTCCGAAATGCCGTGCTTCGGAGTATTGATCGACAAATGCGGAATCGTGAACACGCGCCCCTCGTTCGCGCTTGGCAGTCTAATACACGCAAAATGACGCAACCCCCTCCTACACACATACATACACATTAAACACCCCATAAAGGCAGTCTCGAAAGCTACTCTCGCTGAATATTCGACCTTAAAGGCGACTCGTTCTCGTGTCGTGGTGCCACAATGTGCAATTTTTATGTTAAATTGTTTTAAATTTGTCAAATATTCGATAAAAGATTATTACTAATAAATATATTATTATTGCTAAATTATCACTATGCATTAAAAAAATTCATAAGTTTAGTTTAAAACATATTATCCAATTAAATATACAGTATCTCGATTTATATCTGCATTTTTAATCTAATAAACTTTATAATAACTTACATCAAAAAATTTTTATTCAACTTTTTGAGAGGTAATTTATTATTTATTATACTATCATATTATTATACATTATAGCATGCGTTTGGGCAATACCTATCGAGAAAGAGGATTTCTTTTTTAAAAGTGAAAAAGTAAAAACGCACAGTGAAAATGTAAAGATTTCCATATTGAATATTGTCACAAATCTTTTTGCCTTTCAAAAATCGATATTGAACACAGAACAACGACATTGAATAAAGGGTTTTACGAGCTAATCGATATCCATTGGCAAGTGCCAGCGACAGCAGCTGCATGGGAGGCAAATAGCTCACCCGAAGTTGTACAAAAGCCGTATGGTACACGTACCTCAACTGGTACGAATAAATTAGCACGCGCGGAAGTCGAGCGACATTGCATTCAATGGGACATTTAAGAGGTAGTTAATTGATGCACATTATAACTTCACCGCTAACCATACTCGCGTACGCATGCATGCCATGCATTCAACCCGGTTCGTTCTATTCGCCGATTCGCAATATGAAGTAGGGAACAGAAGGGCGAAGTAACAGGAATGGATGGTCTCTCCAATCGTCATCGAATCGAAATAATCATTGATACGTGATACTGAAGCGCTGAATTCGTGCGTTGAAACCATTTTAGCTATGGCATCTCAATTCAGCAGCACTTTCCGATGAATGTTTTCATTATTCTATATCATTCACTATTATGATACAATTTATTGCAAAAAACTGCGTTATTTCAAGACCTGCATAAAGACAATAACCTATTTATTAGCTATATATATATTTTGTTGGTTTTAACAACACTTAAATTTAAGAGCGTTTAATAATGTCGTCTGTTTCTTGTACACATTTTTTAATTTACTTTCGATTTTTCACACTAACAAAGATCTACAAATTAAAGATCTAAGGTCATAAACTAAAAACTCAAGGCTAGAGAATTACACTATTTATCCTGGCTTGAAAAATAACGATCTCCACTCCAGTTTTCTTCAGTCTTCCCTCGATACCTCAGAGAACATCGTGACTTCTAGAAATATTTACCTTCTATCTTATGCCTCGGAGATTTACGGGGTCGAAAGCTTTTTTATTCCCTCTTCACGTACGACTTGCCTCGTTAATTCAATTACTTTCCCCCGATCGTACGATCTCGTTTTACGATTCGCCAGAAAGTCGTTCGATGCGCCGCGTTCGGCTCGATTCAGAATCGGGGAAAACGCTTCTATAAATCGTAAATCGAGGAAACGAGAATCGCGATAAAGTCATCGATCGATCGCAGCCTCCTCATGGAGACGTCTTCCACCGAGAATCTCCCGGCGATTGTCTCGTGAGAAGGCTCTGTGAGAAAACTCTGTTTTAAAAGTATGAATGAAAAGGTAAATACTCTGCTCTATCTTTACGATAGAGACTTAAAAAAAATTTTATTTTCAACTTTTTTTGCTAAAAAATTGCAAAATATCGTTTGTTATCTAATATACTGTAAAATGTACTGTTGGAGTATTTTGATTTTCAACATTATGTAATTGTCAAATATCCGATAAATTTGGCGTTTCGCTTTGTCGGAATAAATAAATATATTTTCATAAACAATTATTTCTTTGCGATCGAATAATAATCAATGCCAATGCGTCTTGCCAGGCTTGAAATGATGACATAAGACGCAAGTAGATTTTCATAAACTCCGTCGTTAAATGATGAAGTAAGAAAATGCGCGGGATCGAGACTATTCCGTTCAACGTGATTCCCATGCATAGAAACGATTATAGAGCCGTAAATTACTTCCAAGTGCCCTGAGGAACTTGCTCTTTATACGCTACGTTAAATTGAAGACTCTTAATAGTGATGTAACGCCCGTGTTCGAGGTGGGTGCGCGCGTTATAATTAAAGAGGACGTACTATCCCGGCAATTATCGTCCGGTACCGCTAAAGCGCACGACATCACGGCGATCACATAAACCCGGAGCACGTCTTCTGGCTTGCACGAAACGATTTTGCATATTTTTACACCTCGTAACTCACCCGCTATGAATATTTCAGGACGCCTCTATAACTAATCGCGTTCTCCGATTTCAGATTTACATATTTCATAATCTTAAATAAATATGGCCAGTGATTAAATGATTTATGGAGTTTAAATACGTAACATAAAATAAAATTTTCGCAATGACAAGACAAATCTGAAAATCGAAGAGTTTCATGTTTTTCGTGAATTCAATAAATTTCAGAACTAAGTTTCAGAACTAAGTGCAAATCATTAACGCGCAGAGACACTCCAATTAATCGGTTTCGGTCATTCGGTAGCGATAATTGGCACATTCGAACCATCGCGAGTCATCAAACGTTAACTATATCAAGGTACTGCTTTACCCCTCTCGACAGGACGACCTACATTACCGTGCGGCTTCTCGTCGTTCGTGACGACGAACGGAGGAGTAGATGGAAATCCGGATAGGGGGTCGGGTTTTCCCCGGTTGCGCCTATCCCACCCTTACATCCCGGGCACCCTTCTGAAACGCCCTTCAAAGCAGCTCCCGGTCGCGAAAGTGTTGTCGTCGTTAAGATTCTCGAGGAATTCCCTCGCGAAATACGCGTACCTCGTCGGATGCTCTCGTGTGTCTTGTCACGGCTTGAAACATCTCCCTTTCGATCCTCATTCCGACTCGCGCCCTCGCCCTCCAGAATCGCGAATTGCGAAACGTACTATCCGCGATTTGAAGGCACGTCGTTCATTTTAACATAAATCGGCTTGCACGTTTGATCTGTCATGATCCATCGAAATCTCGCTATATCAGTGCGACACCACCGTATATTCCAACTTTCTTTTAGTAAATAAGAAAATCAGCGCGACAGTTTATTTCGTGATGGCAATTTCAGAAATGCAACTGAAATCGTCAAGTTCAATAAATTTTCGTCGTTCGATAATACGTTTCAAATATTTAAATTGGTATTAATGTGTATTCGTGGTTACGAAAACGTAGTTATTTAATAATCGAAAGTATTACCGCACGAGTGTGTACTTTCTGCGATGATACCGTTGTTTGATTCTACCGTATTTTCCGCCTCCAGTAGGATACAGTTTTTCTTCGTGAAAGAATGTAGTCTCGGTCGTTGAAAAGGGAGGCGGACTATTGTTGTAAGATTGTAAAGAGAGCCCGTTTTCAGCGGTATTGTCCGCAAAGAAATTCGAAACTTTGCTTCGCGGAATCAGGTTCTTAGAGTTTGTTCAGCAAGATGAAGGCGTAATTATTAAAACGAACGCGGTCTTCGGCTCCCCTTTGATAAATCAAAAGGATAAGAACGTCCGGGATTTCTATTGAAGGCACGAACCGAAACTTCGACGAATGCCTCGTTATAACGACGTTCTAACATCTCACCGGCATTTCTTTCGCAGCCTAATCGATTTTATCGTTCACGTCTTGTTTTCCACCTCGTCCACGCACTATTGCTCTCGAAAGTCGAGAGAATTTATGAAACGTACAATTGTAAGTCATATTTCGATGGAGCGAAGAATCGCGACTAATACTGACAAACGGCCGCCAGGAAAAAGTTTCTGAGATCGAACTTAACGAAATCCCGATTGATCGTGAACTAAATGACGTGTGAGCAACCGGAGAATCCATCGACATAAACATGAAGAACGATTTGGGAATTGCGTAAGCACCGTACCTCTTGGTCAGCTCCCTCAGGTCCGACAATCAGGGGATCGAGAACCGCGGCAGGATCTCAGCCGGTTCTCGATTAATCCTACGGGAGGCGGACTTCGGCCCCTCTGCATCCAAGCTGCGCGTTCTGTCCTTCCCCATTTCTTTCGTTTCCTCACTCTATCTCTCCATCTCTCTCCTTCTTGTTCTTATAATTCTCATCACGAATAGACCGCGCGGCGAAACACATGAGTTTTTATCTGCCGCGAGGATAACGAGCGAGCAAATTACGGTGATCGGCGTAATGATCGAAGAGCAGTGACTCTGTGACCGCCCAATGTAACACGCGTGAATGCAACCGGATGAAAAATAAGCCGGGAAGATGTATCCCCGGGACAGTGACAGGCGTAAAAGTAATGCAGTGAAAAGAACGATTATTTCTCCGTAACGAGGTATTCGACATTAATTTTTTTCCAACTCAGCACCAACAACGGTAAACCTTTTTTTTCCCCTCCATGCTGTATATACGTATTCATTCGGCTTTCAAACCATTAACGAAGCGCAATTCTCTTTTTCAATTTTTTTTTCCACCTGTTTATTATTTTTCACGTTGCCTACGGCTTTATTATTTAATTAAATTATTTGTCTGTACGCACCTTTATTCTCTCCAACCGAGAGGAACAACAGAAAGTGTTGCAAAACGTAAAGCTCGGCGCACTTTTTACTTGTACTCGTGTACGGATAATTCGTGCCATATCGAATAATTAATTGCCTTTCAGCTTCGTTTATCGATGTAATATTAACACCGCTGGGCTTGACTGGAGGTGCGATCATTCGTTACGATACATAACCGGATACGTCCGCGCTTAATAATCGAACGTAATGTCTCGTGAATTTTCGAGGCTCGTTACACGCGCTCACGAGAATTACAAAGCAAGCGAGCTGACGTGTCGTAAACGAGAGGCATCTGCGTTTGAGAGGCGAACGGTGTGCGCGCGGCGATGATGAAAATCACAGGTTTTAAAGTTTCTCGCTCGAACGAGCCATGTGCCGTTCGAGGAGATTTGTAAATTTACGACTTAACGTGACGGGTACTTAGGGCACTCGTAACGGCCACACGAGCGCCCGATTTGTTAGTTATTAGAATGCGAGCAAAAATATAATTTGCGATAATATTCCCGGGGACGAGACCCCGCCTACTCGGCAGCTGTTCTTCAAGCACTGTCCGCGCGCACCGTATACTTTTCCGCGAAATTTTAGCCCGATTCTCGGCATCGCCCAGCGAGATCCGTCATGAAAGTCGAAACGACAGCGGACCGGGAGAGATTCGAGACTCGAGAGCACGTTCGTTAATTACAGAACGAGGAGAGAACCCTCTTGGGATTCTCTTGTTACCACCCGTTACTCGATCCGTAGGTGAAACCAGCCTTCTTCGTTGTACCACGATCACGACCTGTAGCGCAAAGCAAGAGAGAAAGAGAGAGAAACGCGAAGGCTTGGTGAAAACGAGATGGGAGATGGATTACGGAAGTAACAATGAGAGACAGATTTACGAAGAAAGTGAATGGGGCCGCGAGAAAGGAACGTACGTGCGGAAAGCTGGCTGGGGTAATTGAAATGCGACTGACAACGCGAAACAATGCAACTGTTAAAAATGCAGGCAGGATAATCCTATGGTGGGCGCATAAAAATAAAGAAGCAGCAGTATATATTTATGAGATTTACGCATGACCACACCACAGGTCGTTTGGAGCGCAGCACAGCCGCCCGATAAATTCTTCGAATTTGTATTGTACCCTAGTTGGAATGAAAATATCAGCATCGCGCGATCGCTATGATATCTGCACGCGCATTCTATAGATGAGGATAATCCTCTCACCCTAAAATCCCATACATCATCGACGTTATACACATTTCCCGGGTTACAATTCTCCGATAAAACCCACGCCGATCCCGCAGTGAAGGAGATAAGGACGATATCCTCGCGATCAAATTTCTTTCAGCACGTGCTTTCCTCCAATGATAGTTTACTTATAAATCAACGTGCCGCAGCAATAATTCTTTGCAGAATTCTTACGCCGTTTCTGCGGTTAATGACGAATTTACATGAAATCGATAAAGATATGACTCGAACAAACGATTTACATTTCTCTCTTAGTCTAGAATACCAAAGAGAAAATAAACTCGACTTACTTCGCCACTGACTTGGTGCATGAAATCGGCCATGGAGACGCAGAGAGCATTCAGCAGACTTATTGTACAAGAAAGAAGAGGAATCGGCTCGCCGGTGAAATCAGAACGTGAAATCGAGTGCGTTAATCAAAAAATCAACGGGGGAAAAAAGTGCAAAAAGGGGGGTCGCTCAACGGGGGCCAAGGAGGCCAAGGGAATGACGGCGGTGTGGCGCGCCTCCTTTTAACGCCGGTCTTCGATCAGCGCGCATGGAAACAAGAGCAAATTCAATTACACCCCCGGATTCAATATTGCTCTGCTCGTCCGCTCTCGTGGAGAGGGTAGCGCTAGCGGCAAACACCCCATAAACAAGGGGAGATTCTATACGCGCTCGAGTCTCCTCGAGAGGAAGACGGAGTGAGTGGGCGCGCGTGTACATGCGCGAGAGGGGGAGGGGAAGGATACCGAGGGTTAAAGATACGAGGGTGAGAAGAGAATACGACGGGGGATGATGAAACGAGCCGGGGGGGGGGGGGCGAAGAAGAGACGTGGAAAAGGACGGACGGGCCGGATCGATTCCGACCGACTGTACGTCAGTGTACGTCTCGCATCGCGACGGCGTATAAGTATCGCGAGCGCGCGGGCGAGAAAGGCGAAAGATTGATAGACGGATGGATATACGATATATCTATCAAGAAGTTCTCGAAAGACAGAAACGCGTATTTAATCTACGAGCGTCATAAATCACGTTGCTACGAATTCAAGTAGCATATACGTGTAATCAGTATTCATGCCTTTAAAATAAACACTTACGTATCGCAAGGAGTTGATAATGAAGATAAATGAAATTGCCTGAGCAATTATTTTCGTTGCTGGAAGACAATTATTTTTTACTTGAACACTGGTATTCGTGTTATAAATGTGGCTAAAACAGAAGGTAAAAGAGCGCTAATTCGAACAAATCTGAATTCAATATAAACTTGACTTTATCCGAAAAGGCCAACCTAACTAGCCTTGACCAGCCTAACGTAAAATTAAAAAGGAAACGATCGTAGGGAAAAAATTAATTCTGATCAAAGATACGAGATTCGTTGATTTATAAGTAATTATCATCGAAAGAAGACGACTGAATGCTGAAGAAAGCTGAAAGAAGTTCGATCTCAAGGGCATTTCATCTCTTAATTAATTTTTAAAAATTATCAATTCTAAAGATTTCGTTTAGCTGTCTTTACAATTTGACTCGTCTCATCGATCGACATGCGATTCACATGTGGAGAAAATCGTCGTCTAATAATAATCAAGTCGTCGAAGATAATGACAACTATGACAATTCGGCAGGGGACGACGTATTCGGCGTGTCCGCCGTAATGAAATGAGCAAAAGTCACCCTTCTTTTTCAACTTGGTGAATAAGAGATGAGAGAAGAGTACTTGCACAAAGTAACTAATCCTCGTGTCGCGGAAGAGCTTACAAAAGATTCGCTCTCGCGAGTAAAGAAGGGACGAAAGGAGAGCGAGCGTTAGCTCCAGACTCCGAGTCGTCTTCATAATGCATCGCCATTCCCGCGCTCGATCCCTGAACTTTTCTTCATCCTGTCGAGCGGACCCACACGCACACACATGAACACGCAAGGATTTGGGCGAAACACGACCGTAAACGCTTCAGAATGCTTTATAAATTTGTATATTCTGACGTTGTCATTAGTTCCGCTTTTCTAATCAGACACGTGAGTCAAGTAATAAATAGAAGAACTTCAAAAGCTTAAGATTTTACAATCTTGAGGCTGATGTCCTAATACCATGTTGAGGAATTTCTTATCAAAAACTTTTATCCAATAATTAATAAAATTTTAGTGATATTAAAACAGCCAAAAAAATCAAATATTTACATCAACTGTGTGTATTCAAAAGGAATATAAAAATACGATCCTACAATAGCAAACAATATCCTATTTCCAAAAATTACATTTCACAGGAAATTTAATAAAAATCCTTTATTAAGCCTACCAACATGCAAATGTCCAACAAAATCGAACTATTCTTTCGCGTGTTTTAACGTCGGTGAGCAAATAACAGCGCAGAAAGCACTTTGTGATAAACTCGTGGATGGTGATTACGATCTCTCGCATCCACAAAGGGAATTACAGGATTACGATGGGGCGGCGCGTGCGGGACTATAAAAAAAGCATTGCGCGCGAGGGGAAGTATGTTGCGAAACGTGTAACCCGTTAAAATTGCACGCGCCAAAGCGCCGTTGCATACGCGGGTCCGGCAAATGCGTGGCGCAGCCGATCGGTCCATCGAGACACCATATGGGCTGTAAACTACTTTCGATGGTTGAAAAAGCTGCATCGGTGCCTTGTTAGCGAATAATGACGGCGCGATATTACGAACGTAACCAACGTATCACACAGGCGTTAGGGTAACGGCTTGCGATCTCTCGCAAGCAAATAATGAACGGGTCCGTTTATGGCAACGTCGTCGCGCGATATGCATCGCGGTAACTGCTAACTGCAATTTACGCCGCAAACACTCGTCGCAGCTGCGCTATTCAAGTCCGACATGTATCTTTCGTCATTTCGTCTTATCGAATTGTCCTTAACTCAAATTTACGAAGACAGCTCTCGGGAAGAGAGAATAAGATTAGAAAGATGTAATGCGTCAGAAAAGCTTGGCATATATGTATACAAATTTTGTATGTTCACGCGAATAAACGAGCAAAAGATTGTTTTTTTCGTATCAACATTGGAGATTGAACCCGAAAAATTATACTTTCATTTCCCGGATCAATTTCCCATTTAATTAGAAATACGACCGTCGCTCGAGGCCGTCGCTACTCACTCGCTTCCATTTACCGCGTAATATGTATTATGTACAGGCGAGGGAGACGAAGAGACTGGATTTGGGTTGAGGCAGATGGTACGCCGAGAGACCAACTCGGGGGATGACCGGAGTTGCGGCAGAAGGGTCGTGCACGATTTAAATCCTAGGCAAACCTACCGAGGACCGTCCACGCTTTTTAAATCCCTTTGGCGTGGGTGCGGGTTGTACCAAACATAATGAAGTTAACGTCGCGTTAACCGACTGACTGAACGTGACGAATTTGTGTGTTGGGATTATTTATCGGTGCAAACGCTAGGGATCAGAAATATGTTTTGCAACTTCAGATGCTAAAGATGCTAAAAAAGAAAGAGCAATTTTTCGGACATAAATTATCAATTATTAATAAACAAATACGCAAATTAAATCCACTTAATAAATAAGTAATTAAAATATTAATTGCAGTTTATGATTTATTCAAATGAAAATAAATACGAGATAAGTTATTGTTTTCACTTTTTGCTATGATAAATCGGCACGCGTGCGATTCCGGCAATTCGATTTGTAGGCCATGGAGTTACGAATTTATATGACGACGCGAACTTTCTCCGCACTTGAATCATAGATCTCCATCGGACAGGCTGCCAAGTACACTACACCACCCTTGGCGTTTCCAGCCTACTGGTTCGGCGAACCTTGCGCTAGTCCAAACTCACCCCAGTAACGAATACTAGAATGCACGGGGTGAGAAAAGTGGCAGGCAAGCAGACTCCTTGCGCGAGCTGACAAAAAGCTTGATTTACAGTGCGAGGCGTCTGTTTCTCTCTGTCTCGAATTTATGAGACCCTTTCACGCTTAATAAAGCCCGTTTAACAGAATCTGATAATAAATCGCTCGCGATTGAGATCGTTCGAAAACCGTGCCGCGGAAATATCGAGGTAATACACGAAAATATAAAACTAAATCTTCTGCTCTCGACGCCGTGATCCAACTTGCAGATGACGATAGAATTCGGCGGTGTAACGATCGGAAGGTGAATGTCGCGCGAAACAATGCGAAACTCCTGCCGCGAACAGCGCTCGTCGAAAACAAGGAGAATTAAACGCGGGGCGCGATCTCAGACGAGGCTTCGAGCGTTTTAATTAAACGGATAAATCACGCGAGATTCATCAATGAGAGACGCGAGATTATATTAAGTTCCGGTGCGGAACGTGCGAGAGAAGACAGAAGACGGAGAGACGAGCATCGCGCTTATTATGCCAACAATTCCTTTACGAAATTAATCGCCCTCCTCTCCTCCTTTAGAGTTTCGTTCCCCTCCCTTGCCTCCTCCTCGCGATCTCGCGTCAGAGCTTAAATCACGGCGCTGACACCCGCAGAATGTAATTGTTACCTCTCGGACTCCCAGCCGTTCGCGCCTTCCCCATGTAGCCCACCCCCCTTACCACCCCCCAGCTTGCGCCACGAGCATAAAGAATCCATAACTCAAACAACTCGCACTTTTTCCGTTCCTTTATTCGAGACTGCTCGTTCTCCCTGCGGACTTCCTTCCTTTCTTTTTCCCCAAGACATCCCCGCTGGATGCACACGGCTCGTCGTTTAGAGGCGCGCTTAATTTCCACCCACAGGAACCTCGCGGACGAATGGCTAAAGTTCTTCCACGCTTCGCCACCCACCCGGAATACCAACACGAAATGACTGCTAGTTAATCTTTGCTTTCCACAGCATACAAAAAAAAATTACTTACTCCAAAATGAATAAAACTTAATGCAATAATAAATATT
Source organism: Temnothorax curvispinosus (assembly GCF_003070985.1). Lineage (NCBI taxonomy): Eukaryota > Metazoa > Arthropoda > Insecta > Hymenoptera > Formicidae > Temnothorax > Temnothorax curvispinosus. Next base: position 447,859 of record NW_020228222.1, read on the forward strand.
GCCGTATATATATTGTATATATTATTTTAGAAGACTCTGAAGGAAATTTTACAAAAGGAAAAATTTTCATTCTGAATAACGTCTTATTTCTTTCTCATTTACGAGTATTTAGAATCGCGAAATTGTCGAGACCTAGATATCGTGGACGGGTGTCACCCTCCGGACGCGAAAACCGTTGTCTTTACGAAACGTTGCGCGAGCGAGGAGACAAGAGAGAGAAGAGCTCGGGAAGGGCTCGTCTTACTTCCTGTATCTGTTTGTGACGCATTCTCCACGCGGGGCGTACTCTTCTTCTCTCCCGTCCGTCCCCAAGTTTTTTCCCTCTCGGCTTTCTTTTCCCTCAAGATGCCCTCCCGTGCGCGCGAGGATCTTGCCGGGAACGAGCAGCGCCATTCTGCCGGCGACAAAAGTAGAATTTCTTGCTATTGGCGGTGCACTCGTTCGGAAGGCGGCCGCGCCGCCACCGCCTCTCACTTCCCCGGGGCAGGAATCTGTCGCTGGCAGATGATCCATTGAAACGAATCTGTCCTCACCCGCCGATGTACGGCGTTACGCGCCGCCACCCGTGAAGTCATTCAACGACACGCGACCAGTCCGACGCGATTGACGTGACGTGACGTGGTGTGATACGACGTGATGTGACGCGCTGCGATGCCAGGCGTCGCGACGCTACGCTTTTGTCGTTCAGTTCAGCCAATCGCGTAGAATGTATCGCAAGAAACAATCTCACTAACTCGTAAGGGATTTCATGGGATAGATTGAAGTAGATAGGTAGATTGAAATGTTCATGATACAAATCCCGGTCCCTTTGTATTCCACCGTAGAAGATCACAAGATAAAAAATGGAGCTACTTTATATGATAAAACTATAAAGTTAAATATTTATAGCCTCTGCTATTACAGGAACAAGGACAAGTTTATCGTGCACGATAAATCCGTGCAGAATGTATAGGAATAACAATAATAGTTAAAGAGTTGCCACGTTCTAATTCCAATTTAATAAATACGCTTTAAAGACTTGAAAATATTTCAAGTATTAATATCAATACTTTCGTTATGCAAGTTGAAGAAAAGCTTCGATGGTCGTAAACTCCTAATGACAGATTGAAAAAAAAACGATAATAATTACACAGCCAATAACTTTAAGATATTTATGTGATTTCCCGAAGTGTATTTGACACCGATACTTTTGAGCACCGCTGCACTAGTGTTCGGAAGTATCAGATATCGATAACCTGTATCTGAAATAAATCTTAGAACCGTGCTAGAATGCTTGCGAGCTTTTTGTCACCGAGTGAAACATTACGACCAAGTAAGAAACTAATTCGGCCCGTCTAAAAACTCGGGATCGCCCGCGACGCGCGCTGGAAAGAACGAAGCGACCGAGTGAAACGACGTCGTTGTCGTGACCGTTTTTCTCGGGAGCGCGGGACGCAAAAAATAAAGACATTAGTATTGATCCCCGTGAAATTAATGAGGAAATCAGAGACTGGAACGCAGCCGACGTCGCATCGCGGCGAACGAGGAAATGGAAGAAACTTTTCCCAACTGTCATTTGTTTCTCGGGTGTGCCGGCCACCCCAATAGAAGCCGTTCCCGAGACCGATGTCGTGTTCTTCTCTTTCATCCAAACGGTGACACACACGACGCGTCCCCGCGACGCTACTCGCGCAGTGTGTACACGTCCATCTAATCGCGATCGCGAGGGGCTGTGTTCTCTGGATTATATCGTCATATTATGTGAGGACAAATAACGATCGTTACGTGGTCCACGATTATAGTTACAGCGTGCCATCATTAAGATATAATGCGATGCGAGAAACGTACTACTTTTTCGCGTTCCTATCTCTTCCTTCCATCATATTACGCATTTTCCGCTAGATTATGTAGCGTATATTATGTATCGGATTGTTGACTTTTGTATTTTTTTCGGAAATTTCACTTCTCATAAATTGTGCATGTTTCTGAAAATTAACAATCATGGATTAAGTCTCGGGTCTTGGGTATCCCTATCGTAATCCGGCGAATTTTCGAGTTAATATCTCCTGCATTCTCGCGCCCTATGGTGTTCTTAAGGACGAGTTACGGGCTCAGCCTGGAGCCATCTGCAACGCAAATATACTAATGTTTCCTTTTACCAAGTATATTGTGCAAGAGCGCTGGGAGAGAGCGAGCCGTCAAGTTGGACCCCGAAACGAGGGGCGGATCGGAATGTTGTCCCGGTTTTTAGCAAGCGATTGAAAAAATTCAAATCAAATGCAAACGAGGGCGAGGAATTAAATATCTCAGCTAGATTTGCGAGGAAGGGAGGAGGTGGGAACGAGGACGGAAAGCGAGAAACGCGGGCGAAGAATGTGAAACTCTCTCCCCGGGGCGAGGAGAGCTGCGAAGAACTTTGCGGGGTGGTAGGAGTGGCGGCACTGTCACACCGAGAATTAGTTCAGGATTAACTGGTGGGGCTTCGAGGTGATTATTGGAGCTTTGCCAGTTGGAAGACGATAAGACCCTGTTAATCAGCCGGGCCGCGCCTTATTCCTTGCGTCCTGTGACGAGCCCGGCGCCTCTCGCGTTTCCGCGGTCCCGCCGGCGCACAATAATCTCATCGCTCCATTCCTCTCGCCCTTACCGCCCCCTCCTCGTCCCCGGCCGGACATTCCCCAAATCCGAGGGACTCATCTTCTACTTTCCAGAAATCTCGGGGTTCTTCAAAAGGGAAGGAAACCCTCCGCGAATTTTCCCTCGGACGCGGCTTAGTTCCTGCAGGAAATAAGAAGAGGCTCCGGCGACGCGAGCGATTGTCGTCACGTACGACTTATATATAAAACTTGTTAGATTTTTCGTGTATAATGTCTAACGTATATAATGTGCGAATGTGCGAATCATCTGGCTGTATGCTCTTTGCAATTGTAAACTCTTTGTAACATCGTGTTCATTGTCAGACTCGAAGTAGGCATTGAAAGTTGCGTATCATATTTTGCATTCTTGTTTAACGCGCGTTATGTCATTTATCTACGCCTGAAATCTCACACTCGCAGGTATTGATGTACCGAAAGAATCATCGTTTCACGATAACATCGAGAGATTGCCTTTTATCGTTACTTATCACTGATTTGCGAATGAGTATTATCTCAAAACGGATCTATACCCGCTCGAATGATCTCTTTGGTAGAAGCCAAGCCCCGTTAATGCTGTACGGCTTCGATCAGCCATATGGCGGGACTCTCAAGCTCACCGGATACGACATCAAAGAGAGTTCTCGTCGATCGAAGTTACGGGCGCGCCTCTAATCGGCGTGATTAACGAGCGGCACCTAAGTCGTCGAATTCACCGGCGTCGAAGTTGATTCGCGTGATTACGAACGTTCCCCGGCGTATAGAATTTCGGTCTCTCCCGCAGCAGGCTCGAGCATTAAGTCCCCCGAATTTAATACTCTCGCTAAGAAAATGAAAGCCAGATACAGTTCTTACAGGGTACTCGAGGCAAAAATAATTGCGATATTAATTACGAGATGCCGACAGATTTATCGGAGACATTAAGAGCGAGAATTCGAAAATTGCGAAACGAAGTATAATTTATATTCTCCAATAAAAAATCCTTCAGAATATTAAGAAATATGATATAAAAAAAAAACAAATAATCAATAATCTTTAATATTTAATGGATTTAAGAAATCCAAATTTGCAGAAATGAAAAAGATAAAAAATAGATCAAAATACATATAGTTCTACTCGCAATTAAAAAAGTTTAAAGCTAAAAATGCGGGAAAGAAAGAGAGAAAAGGTTTTGTTAGGACACAATTCCACTGAGAATGAATAGTATTAAATAAACGCAATAAAAAGAAATGAAACTGCACGGTTACATTAAACATGATTGAAAAGGAGACGAGCCGAAGTGAGAAGGAAAAGGAGAGGAAGATGGGGTGGGATTCATTTCCTGCACGGTAGAATTACGAATGAGGACAGATAAATTAGCGGTGCGATCGTAAAGGATGACGCGCGATTTCCTGGCCATGGCGATCGAGACGGTTCGCCGTTGGTCGACGACGAGTCGAGTGAAACACTGTGCCAATAAAAGTCGTCTTCCGGTCGCGTAACGTTGCCGTGGAGAATCGTATGTAGAGTCCGAATGAAGAATAGCCCGACAGGAAGTGGCCCGGTAAGGACACCGTTGGCTAGGGCGAAAACCAATATAAGCTACTCCATAGGTCAACCTCTAAACCCTATGGAAAGGGGACGCGGGCGCGACGTATGTCCCCGGGTCCTCGTAAAATATAGTGGCCCGTAGGAATGCCCGAAACGATAAACGCGGGACCGCCATTCCGAAGGACTGAAATGCTATCCGAGCATTTACGTAAAATCGCTAGCGAGGCGATTGTGAATTTTCTAGTACTACAGGGAAAGAACGGTTTTGCTGAAGTATCTAAAAATTTAGCTAAATACAGATCCGAAAATAATTTTGTTGGATCAAAATAATTATGCAGAACACTCAAACTGATTGCTAAAATGTCAAAATTTTTTACAGCATTATATCATCATACTTCAGCGATCTACTATAATTATTTTAATGGCGCAACAAAATTTTTTCGATTTGTATCTAGCTAAATTTTTAGATACTGCAGCAAAACTGTTATTCCATGTGAGACCTCTAAATAAGAACTGTCATTAAATATCCGTCGTTAAATATCTCTTGGTAATAAAACCTTACATAACTTTTATCTGTCTAAAATTAAAAAAAGGATGTTTCAGCCAACTATTCCATTTGTGGAATTATAATTTATCGAACATTAATGAAAATAATCAGGTCGCAAAAAAGTAAAAACTCTAGAACAGACGGTAATTCGAAAAAAATGGAATCGAGTTTTCATGAAAAACTCGCACGCATCGTCGAATGTTGCCTATTAAGGCCACAGGACGCACGCCTGTGTAATTTCATAACAGGGTGCAGTGTAGGTAATCGTTTTCTGGGAGCCGTGCTTGTGGTTAGGTAGGGAAGGGAACCATCTTCGGATACACACGCGTAAATTCTCCTGGGACATTGCGCGATATCTGCGCAATACGTTGAGGTTGTTGTACTGTTGCGGGACCCTCCCGATAGCACTATCTATCGATTGCACGTGCTAAAACTGTCAGCGCGAACGCATCTCGTCCCTACCACGCCAACGGGTCAGAATATCGCGACATGAGATCCTAAATCCTTAGAAACCATCGTTTTATAGCGGTAACCCGCATGAGGTCAAGGTGGCGGCGACATTTCTTCGGGGATGCCGCTGTGCCATCGCTCGTGCCGTCGATCCTTATCCGTAGGCTCATCTGTGGGCTCTCGAAAATTCGAGATAAGCAGAAATGTCGGCCAACAACGATTTAAGATGTTGAGAAACGCCGTAGATAAATCGAGGATATTCTTCTGCGAGAGACAATCACATTTTTAAACGCGAATAAGACAATAAATATTTAGTACTTGAATTGCCGTGTTATTAATTTAATCATATATTCATTGTGTGCTAAATGCATTGTCAAACAACGTGTCGTGTGTTTATTGCGAGTGGATCATGAAGACGACCGTTCGCTGGCAACGTGCCATCCACCAATGCTCCCTGATCCACTAATACGGAAGTTGTTGCACGCAACGTGCGAAGAATCAACAATGCAATAGAATTTTATTTTTACGCGACCAACTCCCAAGGTTTTCCTCTCATCGCCTCGTTTACACCGAACGCGATCGTCAGAGTTAGCCGAGCGTTCATTCCAATGAACACATTTCTTCCGGAAGACTAAACTCCGTTGACTTCAAAATTAGAACCTCCTCCAAAACTCTTCTTGGAAGTTTCTTTTAATATTTGATTTAATTTTTGAAAAATATTCATTCTTTGTGCTGTCTGAAAAATTCGTATTTTAGTTTAATATAGTACTTGTTCCGTGTTATTGAACTATAATTATTTGACGTTTGATTCGTTGCGCGCAACTCCATGTCCCCTCAATGTAAATATCAGCATGCGAATATCAAACGCGCATTTAATTTCGTGATTTCATGCTCGAAGCTAAAAAGCGTAATCCGGCGTAATTAGAGCTAGGGCAATGAATGGGCAACATGGGGTTCGAGCTCATTAAAAACGGCACTATCGGCGGGTCCTTAATGCCGCGCAGATATCAAGGGAGCTCTTGGTGACCCCGCATCTCGTCTCCCGAGTTTCGCAACCTCCCTCAGTCCTTCCGCTCCCATTTCTTCGTCCCCCTCGACGAGGCTTTCAGCGCAGCGTCTGCCATTCCACGCGTAATAACCGCTAATAATTTTCTCGGGCCACGCCGGGCGCCACCAGCGGGGGTGCGGCTGGACGCCGCTGACGGGAGGGATATAAATCCGAAGGGTGCTCGCGTTGCCTCATTCACCCCCCAGTGGGGGGTCCAAAATCCACCAAATACGGCGCGACATCGCGAGTCTTTGCTGGAAGTTTCATATCGTACGAGTCCGCTTAGTGTGTCGAGTAATATTACAAGTTTAGGCATTATAAATAGTCTAATAAATAAGATATTCAATGTCATATAGATAAAATAAATTACGCGATATAATTTTGTCAATTTTATTAATATGTATATGTATATTTCGAACAATTTGGAATCAATTGTTTTTTGACAAGTCGTCTAACCAATAATAAACGTTAAAAAATTGCAAGCAGCTGGGATTGAGAACCTCTACATCAGGGTACTGAATTTACCTGAACCGCGAGAATAAATAGCGACAATTCTCTAGAAACTGCGGGGACCACATGGGAGACCCTAAGAAGGTTCATCGGAGCGCGGTGGCGTGGTCCAGGCAGCATCCATCTTACGCGGGACCCGGGGCTCTCTCGCCTCTCTTTTTCTTCCAACTGACTGACCTACTTCGAGAACACGTGGCATTTTACGATCGCGCGCTACCACACGGGCCCCGAAGAAACGTGTCGACGCGGCGCGGTGGTTAAAAACCTCGGGGTGACGAAACAGGGGTACCATTGTATGCCGGATGACAGCTGTGTCGGGCATTTAAACGCGGCGCGCCAGCTCGACGAAACGAGCCCGGTGAAGAGGCGATTGTGCGGCGGACTAATCGACCAGTTTCTCACGATTTAATATTCCGAGAGCACAAATAATTCGTTTAGCGCACGCACACAACCCGACGTCGATGGTATCGTGCTCTCCGGCTACGGCACCGACCTTTGTGCGTCTAAATACATAGAACGCATCGCCGTGGAATGCGCTTTATCGAACAATCGGAATGTCATGCTGACGAAAATGTACGAGCCTCGCGCTCGCGCGCTAGCTATTATCTCGTCAGGAGACTAATGTGATCTTGGTGATCCTCGACGAGGTTAGTAAACACTTCGAGATGATTAACGATAATCTTGACTGGATAAGCCGGATAATGATTAACAGTTCAATTCTCTAACTGCTTTTAAATACGCGTCATCTCGGGATAGCTCGACGTTAAAATGTTGAAGTTAGATATCGCTTATTATCGCCTTATAATATAATTTATGTTTATTAGATGTTTCGCCTGTGTTAAACGTGCTGTTTCAAGCATTTATTCGATTTGTTATCAACATTATGGCAGCTTATCAATTTTCATTTTTTCCCCGTAATATTGAGCTGATGTAAGACATCTTGAATTTGATTCCAGCAGCGCGTATTATCACTCGTGCGGCACGGCGATCCATCTTCGCCCCCTCTCACGAAAAAGTAACGCGTTTCCTTTCCGTGCGTCGTGTACCGCGTCGTTTCTGCACGTAACATTTAGCCGAGCTTTACGAACCGCGATTATCGCCGGCCGCCCGAACACAAAAGTATTTTATGATGTAGCGTATCCTGATCGTGGCCGGGGAATCCCGAGGGGACGGACGAGACACAACGGGGCGGGACACAAAAAGAAAGCCATCCGGCTCGCGATGGGAAAAGGGGGTCACGCGAGGAAAGAAAAACCGACGGAAAACGGCGAGGAGCGACGACGGGCGGAAGGAGAGGAAGTGAGCGTTATTAAATTGCGCGGAAACCCGAAGTTCCATTTTCAGCCGATTTATGCAGCGCGAGATAACGCAACGGGGGCACGCGCGCACGCGGGCTTGTTTTTCCACAAATCCCCTTTAGCAGCAGTAAAGGCCTGTCATTATCTCCCCCGCTCGTTTTCCTCGCAACGAGATGATCGCCATAGGATGGTGGTAGCGTGACGCTCAGATGAGACACGGTCCATATAGTTACGGATTTTCCGTCTGTTAATGAGGAAGACCGATGTTAGTTCAGTTTTCACGCTTAAATTTAGCGTGAAAAAACCAGATAGGGTTAAACATTACAAGCTACTTATAGACAATCGCTCTGAACGATAATTATCAGACTAAAAAAATGTCATTTTTGCTTCATAACACAGGATTCGATCATTTGAAATTTTTGGTATCCTTACTGATTATTATCTTTGAGAAGGATCGATTCTTGTTTGAGGAAGATTTGCCACAAATCAAATTTACAACATTGAACATAATCGAGAATTACAAAATTTCAAATTAAATTAGACCTTTTTTTATTAAAAAGAGAAATAATACAGTTTTATATAAACTGATCACATAAAAGGCTCTAAAATCTACTCATTACATTAAACGGTCTAACAACCTGACGATTTTACGTGAATTATTTATGTGACGCATCATTTCCGGTAGATCTGCTTCACGTCGTTTTAGTTCCGCCCTCGGCCCTTCCCTCTTGTAGTGCATGCCACGACAATTCCCACAGGAGTGACCAATCTTCCCCCGTAAAAAAAAAAAAAAAAAAAAAAGAAGTCCCCCGGGAGCCAAGCGCGCGAGGTTAGGCGAAGGAAAAAAGAACAAATACGTCGACGAGCGCGGAGTCCATACGCTCGTTAATAGGGCGTTCAGCCAGGAGCGTCGAACGGTCAACGGCCTATCCTCGTTTTGCATTTTCCCGCGTCCATTCCGCATCTACTGCTCGACGAGCACCAGGGGGATCTCTCCCCGTCGGAGGTTTGACCTCCGCGAGCACGAGGAAGACGAGGTCTCTTTCCGCCTATCTCCCCTCCCCCCTCCTCCCCTCCTTTTGCACCATCGTTCCCGATGGATATCGCGAAATCGTCACGGACGATAAATCCGTTCCTCGCGTTTTACGTTTTAAACGTTCCCCGGGCGCGGAGGAGCCCGTAATTGCGCCGCGAGAACCTCTGCGGATCTAATCGGTTCCCGGGCTTCTTGCGCAGTTCGTTAACTATTATGAGTCGTTAAGTGAATCCCTGACGTTTTAAAAATACCACTCTCTCTCTTACGTTCGCGCGCGCGCATATCTGCTTTTCCGTTCTACCTGTATCTGAGAGAGCGTGTAAAATAAAGTATATGCTCGAAACAACGGCGAAACAACGACTGCGGGATGAAGAACGCTTTTCACTGTTTATTCTATCGTGCATTATTTGCGTGGCATAAATGACGCGAGATGCATGTCCCGTGAAATATACGTCGGCGCGTTCGTGCATTAATCGTCGAATCGGTTCCCCTTTTTCAGGAACCTTCCTCGTTATGCATGACCTCACTTCACGTAATCTCCTAATAATGTCGTTTCGTAACTGCAATAAATTTCCGCGGTGATTTATGGATTCTGGATGTAATATGCGCGCAATATAATCGCTTAAATTTGTAAGCTATGTATAATCGACGAAGAAAACATAATTTATTTGCAGAAACTGTAAATGTGTGCAACCATGACATCTTATCATTAATCTACTTTTTAATTTAAAAACCCAGTATTTTTCTTTCTCTCTTTCTTTACTCAGGAGAAAAATTAATTTCACGTCTTCCCAGAACTATTATACGCGTTTCTATGCAACGCGTTTAGAAAATATCAGTCACGTTTAATGCGAGACACCGTTACCAATATCTCCTACAATCCTATATGGCGAAAGATCGTACTCTTTCTTCGTACTTAAAAAACGAGAACCCATAACGGTGTCCGTCCGCGTATATAGAATGAGAAATGGCTGCACCAAAATATCCGGTTGCTTTTCCAATTAAAAGACCGTTCGATTTTCTATGAACTACATTCCCGTGCTTCACGACGCGGGTCAGACGATAAATCCACTAAAGACGGTTAAATATTTAATTGTCCCTCGAGGAATCGCCACGTTACCGAAGGAGCCGACGGCGATTCAGGAACGTCGGTCGTCCCGAGACCCTCTTCTTCGTCGACCCGTCCGTCCGTCCGTCCGTCCGCCTTTCCATTCCCCCGCATCTCCCTCCCAAGTCCTGCGCCACCCACCGTGGCTTTCTCCGATCCCTGACATCCCGGCGTGTTCCACTTCCATTAGATAATCGCCGAGGGTCCCAGTTAGGAATAAACCTTCCAGCCAAAAAAGGAAAAAAAGAGCACACAATCACGAGCGCATTCGTTCCTCCTCAAATGAAACTCGGCCTTCGCTGTTTCTTTTGCGAGACGAGGAAAGAAATAGACGACAGATACGACAGAATAAAGTCAGAGTAAAAGGTTTTCGTCGAGACATCGCTATTCTATCGAGGCAAAAGACGAGAGTGTTTTAAAAGGACAGTCCCTGTCCTTCTGTCACCTGCGTGCGACATGCGGGTACGCAAGAAAAATCGAGCTGACATTTTTTGAAAGCGAGAGGTCAGGATTCTCTATCCCCAAAAGGTTCGAATACCGTTCACGTGCATATCTTACGGCTATTTTAATCTTTGAGATTAACTATCCTCGAGAAACTATTACGTCTAAGAATTTCGAAATTATTCGTTGCTTGCAACGCTAATGCCATAAAACTCGTTAAAACGATAACGACCTATTAAAAAGATGATAGACGTATATTCGCTTCCTTTCGTTTTCCTCATCGATGCCCTTAAAAGATTTTTGCGTGCAGATACATCAGGAATCCACTTTTTCAAAGCAACGCTCAAATCCACAGCAGGCAAATCTTACACGCACGCGAGCATAATCCTTTAATTACTCACGATCCTCCGCGCTCCCTTCTCGCCTATCTGCTCGGCGAGCGTTCCATAAAGGTTCCCTTAGAGTTCTCCCTAATCTCTCTCAGCTAAGAGACTCCTTGACTCTGAGGCTAACAGGTAATTACAACGGGTGAAGGGGAGAGAGAGTGATCGTTACGGGCGCGTTGATATTTATGTCCGCGGAAGTACACGAAGCGGGATAGAAACAGCTAACGTTTACGGAACATGGCCAACTCTCAAATTCGTCGGGTCAATTCACAGAGGTGAAATTATAAGGAGTCGGAAGCCAAGCAAGCCTATTAAGCATCGCGGAGAATTCTCGAATCCGAGCAAAGCTCCGCAACTAAGGCCGGAATGTAGGGAGAAAGTTTTGGAGAGCGAGACGATGACTTTATTACCGGCAATTATTTTCGCGAAAATATAGGTATGACTATTAGTGAAGACGTAAAAGGGAGAGAATCATTTATATTTCCATCTTAGGACACAAGCTACTGAAGGCCAGGAAGGAAATAAAAACATAAATAAATGAAAAATTGAAGAGTCGATCTAATACACGCACAATAAGAGCGGATTACTAAAAACCTAACATACACCGCGCGTGCCTGGGCGTATGTAAACGTCACACTAATTGGAGTTAAAATTGCGAATCTGTAAAATAGTATTGACATTCCAGAAATATCATATATAAATATCATGTAAATAAAATATAAATATAATCATTATAAATAGCGATAAAACTTAAAAAAAGAATAATTTATAAGAAAATAGTTTTTATGCATAAACTGTAAGAGAGTTTATAACTGAAGCAATAACAGAGAGTTATGATAGAAATTATACGATTCATTCTGCACAAGAAGAGAACGTTGGTTAATTGCGGAGAAGAAATCCTACATACACGAGCATTCCGACCGAAATCCGGCTACGACCCAGCGGGATCCACCCCCGAAAACGACAACGGCGGCACCTAATAAGCATCAGCCACCCACGCGGGCCCTTCCTCATCCAAGCCGCGCGTGCAGAAGCTCCTCCCTCTCCTTCACGGAAAGATTATATGCCCGAGAAATTACATACATTTTTAATGGCCACGCATGGCTGTTCGCCGGCACCGCGGTCCCTTCGACTTTACGGCCCGGGAAATGTGTTCGGACGAGCAGGAAAGCTGGCAACGGGGAGGTGCGAGGGGAAAATACGCGGCACGAGGAAAAGGGCCGCGGAGAAGCCCGCGCGAAGGAACCTTCCGTGACGCCCGCTACGTCCGTAATTTATCTTCTACCGTTGCCGCGCCGCCACCACCATCACCTCGTCTGTTCTTCTTCTCCTGTGACTTCGCGCGCGGCGTAATCTTCCAGCGGACCGGCAAATGTTCTCATTACCGTGAAAAGCCGTGCGGCGCGCCCGTCAGACGATGCACGATAACGCGTCAACCTTCCGTTCGAGAAAGGCAACCCGTCGCTCAGACGGAAAATCACGCGAGATGGAGAACGACGTTTCCACAGGATCTCGCACGAATCGCGCACTTCGTGTCGTGGCTCGTTCAATCGGCAATCGGCAATCGGCAATATTGAGAAAATCGAGGAAAAATGCGTATCTCGAATTCGTCTTAATTTTTATGTTTTACGATCGCGGAAATGAAACACGTGCGCTATCTTTTTTATTGTTGATACGTATTGACGCAGTATTAACGAGTGTGTGCAATGCGATAAAATAGAACATTAACCGTCCTGTTAGAATGTGTTGATTAACGAGCTTTTTACTGCCGTTTGCGGGCGCTATCTTGTCTCGGGAAGCCGTTGCAATCTGAGCCTAACAGTAAAACGCTTCCGCGTGACCAGGCCGAGATAAAATCCGGACCATTTCAGATAACGGCGATGGCGTTGGATATCGCGGCAGAAAATCACAAAAGAGGGTGTTACAACGTTCATATCGATAGCACCCTGAGCTAATACCCAGCACGCAGGCAATTAGTCGATAAAACCACCCGCGGATTAGTGGTTTTTAGCTTAGCCTCTCGCAAGGGGATACTCAAAGAAACACGAAGGAGCTGACGATGCGTATAGATATAGAACGGTGGTTCTTTTAACTTATTGTGTTTATCTCATGAAACGCGATTTATATTAAAATACTAGATAAAGTGTTGAGAAGAAATAAAGTATCACAGAAATCGGGCAATTTTTGTGGATTTATAGCAACACACATGTGTATGTGAAAAAATATATTTTGACTGAAAAGATACTGTCATTATAATATTAATAATTATACGCGAAATAAAGTATTCGTAAATATTTATCTGTTCTCTATTCATTATACCACTTGGAAACTATAAAACATACAGAAGCACTTTAGATCTAATTTAGTTCTAATTTAGTTATAACTTCTAATTTAGTTATAACTCGGAATATAACTGGGACAATGTTGAGGAGTTCTACAACTGTACATGCATATTATAAATGAAGAAAAAGTAGGTCTACAATCGGCGACGCGAGTAGCAAAAGAGTTAACAAGTAAAACGCTTAAAACATATGAATATTCAAGTAGGTTGATTAATGTTACCGTCGATAACCGCTGAGCGCATATATGTACTCAACGATGAAAGTGAGTAATCACTGACACTAAATCCGCGCACGGCTGACATTTCTTAAGTGATTATGAGCGGTAACCGTCCTGAGTAAAGCGTCGAAATATATCATCCTCCAAAGGAATCAACATTTGTAATTTTCGTAATTTCCTCGTAAACAGTTATACGCATTAACCCCGAGAAATGTACCAGTTAAATATAGTCACGCAATCAGTTTCAGACATGGATTTTACACGTACGTGTGCTCTCATGCATTCTTCAAGCCTCAAGCCGCAAAATTACAGCGTTGGCCGCTTTATTCTCGAACTTGTAACATGTAACTTGTACAGCTTAAATTGTAGTCGCGTAGAAAATTGCATACTGATATAAATAACTGATGTTATTACGCTGCTTATTCCACGTTTAAACAAGCAAAGCTAATTCTAGCGCTATAATTGTGTGAAAAATTGATGGCAACTTTCCGGCAATTTTTAAATACGTAAGATGAAAAATGGAGACACGAGAGATAAAATGACGAAAAGGCTGAAGGGTGGTGTACGCCGAGTGACAGTGGTGCGTGCGTGTGTGCGTTTCGCAAGGGGTCGCCTTTAATAATGTATCATAATATCACCTCGTTTCTCCCCGACTTCAGCGTATATACGCGACACGTTACGACCGTCTCACCCCGTATATTACGGTTTACACGTGCCTCCGTGCCGTTTTTTACGTGCCCGCGCGAATTACCGTCGTATACACGACGGGATCCCGGCTGTCGCACTTTTTCACGAGTCATGACTGTTTTTCGGCTATGACTGTAGCGCGAGGAATTAGATGCCCGACACTCTGTCGGGCTATCAAAGCACTCGAAACCGTGCGTGCCGTTACTTTCAAATTAGTAACGACTCAGCTTAGTAAAATCTATGAAGAAATTTAGTCATCCTAATGCATTACGTACGGCTCATGAATGCTTAATCTACGATGATGGACGGTATATAAAGAATGTAGTTTTACGGCTCATCTTCAAGGCTTCTTCATCGTTCGCGTGTCATTTATGCTCAGCTTAAAAAATCGACTGCTTTAGGTTTTATAGCTCTCCCCCGTTGCACCTTTTAAAGACAAAATCATTTTTTCAACGCGTATATCCTCGTTGCGTATCCCGTACGAATTAGATTTCTGGCGCAAAGTCGTCGTTAACATTTACCTAGCTAATATTTGTCTCGTTAACCGGCAGCGGCGCAGCGACGATAATGGTAATTGATAAGGGTAAAGCGTTCGCCCGGATTAACGCATTAAGCGCCACCGCTGTCGGCCGCGATATTCACGAGTATATACAGCTGGAATTTCGCTGCTCGGTAACATGTCGTTTGCATATAGTTTAAACTTGCTGATATGGGTCTGACTGATCTAATTCATTTCTTCAATAATATAAATTACAAGGATAAGCAAAAGTGCCTCTTGTCTCATTTTTCGAAAAACATTCTCAGAGGAATCACTTTGCGATTTGATTTAAGTCTTTCGAACTTTAAACGACTTTTATCTACAATTCGCATCAGATTTCAAAATATAGAATTTACAATTGTATATGTTGTGCATTTTAATATTTATATTTTTATGTATGTGCATATTCTCTGCATGATTCTTCAAGTATTTTTCATGTTACATGGCGCGTATTAAAATAATAAATAGAATTCTATATTAATTTCTTATACGGATAGCAGATAGTGAAACGGGCTTAAGGCGTAAACAATGTTGCGTATTTATGCTGCAAATCGATTTGTGATTTATAAGAGTTAAATCTACTTGGGATTAAATCTCACGTATAAATTCCTCCAAGGAAGGGACACGGACGAAATATTACCGGTCGTCGCTCGTTACATCGTCGTCGGTCCTCCGGGGACCGAGGTGACCCATATTCGCATCCGAATTCAACGTCTCTCGCTTCACTCGCGACGGCGCCACGCTGCCGTTTCAGAAAGTTCGACTTTAGAAGCCGAAATTCATTAAAATGCTAATGCGCGAACGAGAGAAACGAATTTCGCTCGGTAACCCCCGACCATCGAAAGGGACTTTTCCCGAGGGCACAAGGGACAAGAGGGAATAGGACCATCGCGTGGAGAGGGAGGGAGGGACAGGAGGGTAAGAACTGAGAGGTAGATAACCAAATTAGCCGATACTCTGATTTATTAGCGGCGTCCCTAAACTCTGACGGGTGGATCTCACTCGTTGCCAGCATCCTCGAATATTGAGTTATTCCGCACATTATAAATGTATGACACATAGCTAACTCATCACAGATTGACCCTCTCAGTTCCCGGACAGTGTCAATCGGTGACTGGAAGTAGTTCTCAAGTGTTAGCTACTTCAGTTTTAGTGAAGTTAGATGGCAATGTTATAACATCACGGCTGAGAGACTCAAGTATCTATCTTATCTGTGACAAAGTTGGATGAAGCAAAAAAATCTTTTCTGTTGCAGAGATCAGTTTGTTAATTTAAATTAACAAACAAGCGCATTACAAAATTTATAGTTAATTGCGTTTGCGTTAAAAATGGGTTTAAATCGTTTTATATATAATTGTTTTCTGTTGGAGACACATTTTTCATTAAAGACGCGAATGTAATCCCTTTACTCTTTTTACCGGAGAATGCTATGTATATAAAATGCCGGAAGCGTTTCGCAGAGCAGGCGACTGCAGGAAATTCCGCTGCGGTGGCAAAACTCGTCCACGCGGCGGCTCCTCTCGCATCGCGAAATTTATCGTTAGCGGCGATCGACGAAGGTAATAGCCCGTGAACTACCCAATTTCGTGTGACCTTCGATAGACGTTTCCATCCCCGTCGAGATGGCGCGGCCGAAAGGAGCGAAGGGAAAAGGAAGGCAGGCGGGTAAAGAGGGTGGCCCGCGCCATGGCATCCCTCGGGTTTCCGCCCCTCTGGCCACGGTAGTCGACAACCCCTACGGATAGATGGAATTGGATCGGAGGGGTAGAACCGCTCGTGGAAGAGGGTGGACAAGCTCACCCCCATTCTCAGCGCGGGCGGCGTGGGAGATATAAGCCTATGTGTTGCCCCGTACCTGCTCTCTCTCTCCCCAGAGGAATATGTTATTAGGCCTTCAGGATTATGTACTTCTCGATAGGAAGGAGCGTGATAGGCGCGAGAGTGAGCCAATGTGGAAGCGAGACACGCAGAAATCAACGAGGAATCGGAGGAACGAGAGGGAAGTCTTGTCGAAAGATAGCGCGGGATCGAAAAAGAGAAGAAGAGCGAAAGGAAGAGAGAGAGAAAGAGAGAGAAGGGGAAGGAGCAGCCATTTTAATGTCCTCCCCGACCTGAGAAGCTAAACCTGACGGGCTAAAATCCGATGATGCGATATACTTATGTATGCGAGGCGAATGTCGAGGAAGCGAAGAACGAAATTGCGTATTTCAGCATCGTTTGAAGAACTGCGCGGTTAGAAAAAGATATATACTTTATATAATATATTCTAGAAATTTTCTTTCAGAATGTCTCATCACAGGCAAAGTAATTGTAGCAAAGATCTCGATCATAATCTAGCGAAGCGTTCAAATAAAAGATGCGCAAGGTAAACATCGAGGCGATAGAAACGTAACACCGCTTGCAAAAATATATTTTTTAGTAAATCAGGATATTTTTGATATTAGATGATATTTGACTGTCGATCCTCAATTTTCCTTGCTTCGATCGTGGGTATAACTAAAACGTTACCCGAGGAAGATAAGACACGTGTCAGTGGACGACGAAGAAACGACGGTGAGCGCACGTGAATACACACGTGAATCACTCGGCGACGGAAAGGAAGAAGAGGAGGAAAAGGAGGAGAGAAGAACGATGGGCAGAGAAAGAGAGAGAGAGCCACGGATAAATGGCCGAGTAGGCAAACGAGGGACCGAGCGGCCGAAGCGGAGCGGGCAAGGCCAGTGACATGTCAAAGCGCGAACAGCTGTTGAGCTCGCCGGCGAGAGCGAGAGAAACTCGCTGCCGCACCGCGCGCGGAGCGGGAGAGTGCAGGCGAGGAACGAGAGGGTAAACGAGGGAAAAAGAGTTACGAGCCACGCGGCTCGAGGACGCACCCGCTCGATGTGCGTACAGTCGGCGTAGCTGGTTGTCTCTCCTCTCCCCGAAGCAACGAGTAATTTAAGAGCGTGTCGCGCGCTGTTGCAATGGCTTCTCGTTGTACCTTGTAGATGCACTTAGCACGAGCAGCGAGCACGGCACTCTAATTTAACGCATACACGCGTCCGCGAGATCAGGGTGGGGTTCCGATCCGCGGCTGTTTTATCGCTTTCGACATCGAATGATCAATTGGAAAATTAATCTGCTGTAAGTTGATAATTGCGCTGATGAATAGCGATTGTGTATCATGATTGATATTTCGTGCTTTATGTCTATTAAAAAGCATCGCCCTTGGTAATACTACGATGTCATGCATTATTTATGGTTTCGTTCGATGGCATCAGTAAAAAGTTTTACAATCAAAAAGTCGTAACTTTTTAAAGAAATTATTTTTATAATAATTCTTTCTTTCCGAAGGTACTTTGTTCAATAGTTATAATACAAAAATTAAGTATAAAACTATACGAATTGGAGTCACAGATCTTTTGGATCACTAATAATAAAATTGGAAAATATTTGTAACTAGCTGTTATTAATGTCCAAAAATGTAGTTAATACTCCTTATTGATGAGTTAAGCTCATTCTAATGATACTAAATTTGTACAGATAAAAGCCTCTTCTAATTTCATAAAATGTATTACTTTCTGTAAAGAAAAGTTATTAATCACTCTTTACAGTATCAATTTTAAACGCTTTATCCACGATAATCGCCACGAATAGAGATCCGATTTTGATCGTTGCGATTGCATCGCGTTCATACGTAATACCCGTCCTCCGTACAGTTACGTCGTATTTCGCACCGCTTGCAGAGTTATATTTATCTAATTTTCTAATACCGGAGCCCTCACGAAGAAGGCACGCTCTTTCTCAAAGCGTTTAGGAGCGCGCGGGGCGAGGGACGGCATCGAGAGTTTCCCAGTGTGTCACGCGTTTCTCTTCTGCGCGCCGACGCCTTCGACGAAGATCATGAAGACGAAGACGAAGACGACGACGGCGAAGAGGACCACGACGACCGACGGCCACTGCGTAGTTTCGCGACTGGAACGCGGCCGGTTCGCGTCGTTAGTCGCGCGGATACACGCACGCGTCCACGCGTCGGCGTGCAGGTGCAGCCTCTGCGCTCCGGGGAAATACGCGCATATACGCATGTTAGGTACTTTGAACCCCGGACCAGCGTCGTCTTTGTCACAAGCGACTGAGCCAGTGGTTTCTCCGCAGGGGGTAAGAGAGGATTTGACGCATAGCCCTCGCGCCTCGTTATAAATAGAGAGTGGATTTCACGCGCGAGGCGAATTCGGAAGCTCGCTCACGCCTAACATTACCATGCGTCTCATCAACCTCGTTTGTTCTAATATAACTTTTTGACACAAAAAGATATCTTATGCACTTCACATCACGCTATAAGCTGAACGAGATAAATCTCTCAGCATCAAAAAAGGGAGATAAACGAAGATTTCTCAAGCAGAGAAGATATAAAGAGATTATTTTGGCAGAATAGCATCAAATGTTCTTTTTAAGCAAATAGGGATTTAAGATATTAAAGATAAAATTTTAACTTTAGAAAAATGAAGGATTAAATATACAATAGTTTCACATAATTTATGTATAGTAAGGTCTAATTCGATAAGTCATAGAATTCTGACTTTTTAATAATTTATTTTAATAAATTATATTATTAAAAATCCAGCCTATAATAAGTCAGAATTCCATGATCCATCGAATTAAGAATTAATACACCTTACTGTAAAAATTTAATGTATCACATAGACATAATTCATAAAATTAAACGACTAACATAATAATATGAATCTTCTATTTTTACTTTCTATTTATTCTATTGCACACACATTAAATCACTTCACTTTTAATAATTATATAACAGCATGTTCGAATAAAATTTAAAAATATATATGAGACAAACCCTCGACCAACGAGCTCATTTCGAGCGATCATCAAGAGTGTAAATTCAACTTTTCGGTAGCACGAGAACGACACATGGACGCTAAAGGCGCTTGTCGTTAAACGCGGGCGCGCAATAAGATAAATTAATCAGCCGTCGCCCGGCAGCCAGCATATTTCTTTTCAGCCGTCCACCGAGGAACGCGCAAAGGCGCCAGCCGCCGAGACACGACTTGGCGATGTTTCCCTGCCCCATATCACGCCTGTGTTTTCGTAACCCGGAATCTCGCGCGGGTCATCGGTTTTGGTTTAGTGTCGTCTCGCGACGACGACGACGGCGGCGGCGAAGAGAGAAGCCGTATGTTCAGCCGCTGAAAAACGGCACGAAACACATGCTGCCGCTTCTCCAACGCTCCCTTCCTACTCCTTCCATGCCATCGGTATTATACGAGCTCGTGGGCGGTGGCAGAATTTTTCTTATGGGATAAACGCACGAACGATCGCGGAATTTTTCTTATTCGTTTCTCTTTCTTGCTCTGACTTATTCTTCCAAAGGTACACACACATACTTCTCGAAAACATTTCGACTTAAAAGTGTCGACGATATTTTCGCGATCGTATTCGCGAAGGTTCTTAGTACCAATTACACGGAGACATTTGTCCAATGGATATACCTCTACTGAAAACATCCTCTGAATGTGCTGCATGGAACACAGCCAGATCGACACTTAACAGCTATCACGCGCTTCGAAAATGTACGAACAGCACTTGCGGAATACTTGATGCGTGCTGCGAGAGTCGGAAGGTACCGGTCGGCAGATGCGAGAGTGAATTTCGAGAAGTCGTAAATCGTGTATTGTTCAGGTTTTCTGTATCTGGGTTTGTCATCGACCGATCGACAATAGGCAGATAGAGCGACACGGTGCAATGCGGGAATTTCTCGTTAGGGACTCGAGCATCGCGATCAACATGGGCCCGATCGTGCTTAATCGTCGTCTCGCTGAAATTCGTTTCTCGTGGTACTCGAAAATCGAGTGGCGGCGCAAACGAACAGCGGGAAACGCTCGCGCTCGTAGGAGGTCGATCGATCTCTCGCGCGTGCATTCGAACGTTTAATCGGCACGCAGCATTGTGCGCGCACAATCGGCCGTGGTGCTGCGTTCTCGAGAGCCGCGCGCGCAATGAAAAAGCCCTCGACTATCGGTCCCGATTATCTTTCCTGTCCATCTAATGTCTTTCTCCTCGTGTCCCGCTCACAATACGGTCGTTAAACAGAATGAAATAGCGCGAGCGTGCATGTTTTTTTTCTTCGAAAAAACTTCATTCTCTCATCGATATGTGCGCTGAATGCACGACGCCGTATTATGTTTCTGAATAAACGCGTCTATAACTTGCGTCGCAAAAATATTTAATTAGTTTCCTATTTTAAAGCTTGAGTGTAAGCCGCCGTAGATTTCCGTAAAAAATATTATCCACTTGGATCTCTCAAGTTCTATCCACTCAAACGATGAGTATATAGCACCAGACATCCAAGATGGAAATCGGCGACGACAGGTTACTTGCGTTAGAGACGTCATAAATAATACCGCGTGATATGGGACAACACACATACACACACGCACAACACGGTGTCGGAATACATTAAAAGAGGAAAAGTCGAAGGAGCATATTAAGCGCGAAGAATGGCGAAGTTGGCATTGTCTCTTTTAAACTTTGGCGATCGATCTTCACGTCAACCCGAAGGGTTCCACGCACCTTTTTCAACCCTTCGGGAATCGGGGCTCGTCTTGAAAGAATGCTATTAACCGGCGTTAAGTTCGTTCGAGCAGTTCTTTCGACGCGATCGACCAGCTGACCTCGAGCTGTCAAGTGCTCGCGCGACAGGCACCCTAATTGTTTCTAATTAGCGACCCGGTCATTAATATAATCGTCTTAATAACTCGCGCATAATAATTATCTTCGACTGCCGAACCCATTAATCTTGAAGACGACGCGCGACGTCGCGGTAGGTTCGAGTCGTCAGGCAGAATTTCTAAAACGAGCAAGTCGACCGTCGCCTAGCAGCCGCGTTGCCATCTCTGTTAATGTCACTAATAATGTGTCATCCGAATAGCCGGACGGAATCCCTCCGGCCTTATCTATACCACGCGCATATTCTCGTTATCGAATAATCACGCGCAATTCGCGGCTTCGGCAGTACGTAGTAATAAATACATTGCAGCCGTGCAAAGGCTTAACGAGGCTCGCATCGCGTGTTTCGAAATTACCGAGCTAAAGACTCGTAACGATTATGCGATAAGAAATGTAGTTAGAGCAAATTTATGGCGGCACGCAGAAAATACATAATTACGTAAAATAGAATCTCCATTGCACGTCAAGATGATCGGTGAGTTCTGGCTGGTTTCACTAATGACAATGACTGTTTTTATTACGTCACGCATGTTTCAGTTCACAGAGCGGATAGTTAAAAAATAAAATTCTGCGATACATATCGCTAATTAAAGTGACACATATGACCGCTATATATAATCGAGATATAATTTGACAATGTGCTAATTGTGCGATTACTCTCTCTTACGCGGTATATATTTTTCATTTAAGAATACTTCTCGAAACTAACTGCATAGTTGGTTCTCTCTCGAGCTGTAAAAGAGGGCCGACAGGTAGAAAACCGCTCGAGAGATCTAGACCAAAAATCATCGAGGATCTTTTTTCAAGGAAACGGACGGTCCCTGCTCGTTGAGCCACGACAATGAGGTTTCCTCGCGCGCTTCATGCCGGGACGTGATTTTCTGCGTTTCTTGTAGCCGGTTTACCCCGCATTCGTTCGACCGACCGGTCATGGCCCTCCCCCACGGACGTGAGATCCGAATGAATAACTTGAATGGCATCCTATGTCGGAAGGACTGGCTCTTTCTTTCGGTCCTCGATCCTTTTCACCAAGGCATCCTACGGAGAACCGAGCATGGAAAGAAAGAAGAAAAGAGAGAGAGAGAGAGAGAGAGGAAGAAAGAAAGAGAGAAAAAAAGACAGAGAGAGAGAGAGAGAAAGAGGTGCCTTGAATGGCCCATCTCAAGGGTCTTGAGTTTCAATGCATCGTCCGATCTTGCGGCAGAAACGAACGGGTACAAGCTGAAGAACGACGAAAGGAGGGAAGAAAGCAATAAAAAATCAAGCGAAAGAGATCTGAGACTGACAGGCCCGTCGGGGATTCGTCAACCGAGATATGATTCCGTCCGCTCGCCAATTTCGATGCGCGGTAACGCGTCACCTCGAAAAGTTCCGCACATGCTCGGCATGTGAAAAAAAAATCTAACCCACATTCCACTCGAGTTCTCTGCTTGACAAAATTTTCTCTCTATTTCTCCGCTATTCCATATTTAACTTGATTTATTTTAAAAAGGTGCAAACTATATTTCAAAAATTTCGTCGGAATAAATATGCCACGTGAGAGAAGAAGTGCTGATCCTAGATTAAATTAATGTAGAATATTATGTAAAATTATTACCTTCAATAAAGAATATTCATATTTTCAAACGTTGGAAATAATAATATTGTGTATTGGAAATAATAAATGTATATGTATAATGTAAAATATTACATGAAATATTATTCTTTCAGGGAATCGATATTTCATATCGTATATCGTTAATGACGGCAAAAGGACGGTTTAATTATCTGCAATACGTTTTCCACGATTCGAGGAGACCTTTCTAATGGGGCGTACCCATGACGTCGTTGCAAGCCACGTTTTCGAGGCGATGGCGCATTTAGCCTCGCGAGAGAAGCAAAAAGACCATGCGTTTACATACACGCGCACATACATATGACCGTCCAACAAGCTTAGGGAACGTACGGTTATGGGTTTACGCAGCATATACGACACAACGGCGATAGACGTAATTTTCATCGTCGGCTCATCACGGTAATGGGAGAAACTACATAAGGCCGGGTGAGAAGAAAAAAGGCAAAAAGGCAGAAGGAAAACGTCGGAAAGCGCGGGGATTCTGCGGAAAGGGAAGAGCGAACGAGGGCTCCGAAACAACACAAGGCAGGCCACGTGGCCATTCTGCCCCTTCTCGGTCTCTTCTCCTTTTCCTTCCTCTCGCGATCTCCCATTCTCCCTCTCACCAGCACAAACGTCGGACCACGCACACGAAGATAAGAAGCCATGCGTCAGTGAGGAAACACATGAGTCCCTGTCATCTGGCCAGCAAGTGGTCGAGACGCGACTCTAGAAGAGTTTACTAGGCGACCCGCGCGTACGTCATAAGCGAGAGAGTTGTTTTTGGAACACGACTCGACCAGGCGCACGGTACCGCGCGCACAGCCTCCAGAGAGTTCCGTGAGTTGAATTTTTCCGAGTTGCCGAGAAGTGGATACTTGGAGAGAAGCGATTGCGCGGATGGTCCCTCGGGAAACGAACATTCTTTCCATTTTTTTCTCCCTCCGAACTGGAACGCCACGATGCTACTCGCGTTCGCATTTTCTAGGCCCATTTAACTAAGGGAACGTGTTATTGCTCCTACTTTCCTGGTCGACATAAGAGATCATTTGTAATATTTATTTATATAATCTGTATCCTACTCAATCTCTGTTTGGGAGAAATCGTCGAGATGATGACCGACGAATAATTTCAAGAAGGCTTGAGGAAAAGTCGGCGGGATTTTCATCAAGGAACTCTCATTTAAGAGAAAGTGCGTGCGATTTCTGGGACACTGTGCCCATCATCATTTTTCATGCATTCGATGTCCGTATTGCACCTTTCGCAGGACGCGACGCCACGTGTTAAGAAATATATTATTAGCATTTCGTTGACCGCCGTGTTACGTGCATGTGGATGCACGTGCGTGTGAGCGATACACACATGTGGAGCACAAGCGGGTACGGTGGATATTAGTCAGCCAGCGAAGACGGGGGCGAGCGCCCAGTGGAACGGAGAAAGGGGGCAAGGGGCAAAGGAAGATGGAGATTGTAGAGAAAGAGAGAGAGAGAGAGAGAGAGAGAGAGAGAACGAAAGAGACCGTACAACTCCACGCGAGAGATGGCAGCTTCATAATTGCTTTTAGCTGCGTAGTATGTGCCACTGTCAGCTGTTCCCTTATTACGATGATACACTCCCGCCCGCGTCTTCCTCTCTCGCTGTGTTATATGTGCCATTCCGTCTTCGTCGCCATGATAAACCTGTGCACGAACCCGCCGCTTCCGGAGGTGGGGGGGAGGATACAATGCATACGAATCCGCAAACATCATCACCAGAGACGGAGAGACTATCGACAAACACGCCGGAGGCCCCGGGGGAATCGGGCACGCACTACATCTATTAGGGGGACAAGTTTTTTTTCCGGTAAATAAATCCTGGTGGCAATGTGTCGTTTCGAGTAAGACTGCGTTATTTTTCCTCCCCGTGTACCGTTGACTGGCTGAATAATGAAATAGTGGGCTATCTCAACAGTTTAGATCTACGGATACGGTTTGAAGGCAAAAGTAACAGTTTCTATTTTCGGTCCCAAGTGAATTAGAGGCTCATTATAATATAGACTACTGAATTATTTCAAATCAATAATTAACAACTTCACACACTTCAACTTTTTTACAAGGTTGTCGTTAAAACGCCAGTAAATCTTATTACCATCTAATTAGATGGTACCAAGTGAATTAGAGGCTCATTATAATATAGACTACTAAATTACTTCAAATCAAAATAATGAACAACTTCACGCACTTCCACTTTTTTACAAGGTTGTCATTAAAACGCCAGTAAATCTCATTACCATCTAATTAGATGGTACCGTATTATAACACAGAATAAATTAGATTATCTATAACTTTCAAATAAAAAACGTGTTTTTTATCTGTTTCCTGGTTATAATTAAAAATTAATAAACCCTCCGTAGCAGAACATAATAATCATCACAATAGTGTGATATCTCTACAGAAAGATATATTTTCCATAAATATATTTTCCCTCCCGAAAAAGCAATATCTCATCCACTCGAACCCATCTTTTGCTATTGGGTTCGATAGATTCCTTTATCGAGAAAATAATTGACTGATTAAGGTTCTATATAATAAGAAACTGCCCAGAAATGATGAATCAATACAGTTTTTGACATAATAGGTGTCGCATAAAGATCATTAGAACAAACGAGATGGGAAAGAAACTACTACTATATTAGTACTATTATTGATAACAATAAGTTGACTAATTTATTAAACAATTTTAATATTATATTAATCTCAGCAAATAATATTAATTTTTCAGATTAAATGCGAATTGTTTTTTTCTACATTTCCACATTTTTTTCTATATCAATAGGGAAAAAAAAATGAAATTTCCTTGTTATTTTGGCTCTTAGCAGATATCACGTATTTTTTCTGCCTTCAGGCGAGATCGCTAACAACATCATGTGCCCTTTGACACGTGCATTATGTTTCTCCGAGTCCGAAAAAAATTGAAGTAGGGATCGAGTCCGAAAAGACGACCCTCGGTCACCCTTTAATCTTCGTTAAAACGAGCTACACGATCATCCCTCCATCTAAACTGAGAACCCGCGAGAAGCTTGATTAATCGTCCGGCTAATTGAGGAATAAGTAGTTTTGCATTCGTCGCTTGCACGATGCCTAAACCTTGGCTCATTTTGCGGGGAATAATCGCGGGGGCGTGAACAAGGCTCGAGAACCGTGATAATAAGAAAATGAAGAACGTGCTTAATGATCTTAACGATGCCGCTTTGGCACGAACGGAGTTTCCCATGAAGGACGAAAGGTGTCGGTTGACGCGACACGTGTGCTCACCGACGTCGCCACGTGGCGACCCTCGAAGGGATGCTAATACACGTGACCTCGTCATTGTATCGGCACTGGAGCGAAAGGTCGACGTGATTTCAAGGGTGGTCTCGTCAGCGGTCTCGAAATTCGTATCCAAAGAATATCCGTCAAAAAGTATATCTAATTTACAAAAAGATATTCATTTTAGAACAATTGTAAAAGTCTAACGTAACAATATTCTAATCTTAACCCTTAAATGCCACCCGGGGTCCAGAGGACCCCAGACCCTTTACAATTATATATTTTCAAATGTTTCCGCCAAAAATGGAGCTCATGCTCCCTCTGATGATAATTGAGTGATTGAACTACCAGTGTGTACACTTAGCAGTACTCAGTTTACTTAATTTTTTATACTATGTTGAAATTGAAATTTTAACAATATAAACATTTTATTCTCTTTTCTAGACCTTGAACAACATTGAAAAAAATTTTCATAACTAAAGATAAAAAAATCAATGAG
Source organism: Temnothorax curvispinosus (assembly GCF_003070985.1). NCBI lineage: Eukaryota > Metazoa > Arthropoda > Insecta > Hymenoptera > Formicidae > Temnothorax > Temnothorax curvispinosus. Next base: position 474,715 of record NW_020228222.1, read on the forward strand.
TAAGGAGACATTTTTCATGCTGTGGTCTTTCAGACCCCTCATGTCATTTACGAGATTCTTGAGAGGTGTGGCATTTAAGGGTTAATTTAATTAACGATTTATTACTGTCCATAAAAAATTCTGTAATACATATCATATAGTTGAAATTATCCCAGCTAATGTTAATTGACTCAATTAACGGTTCTCACAAACTAACAGTTGTATTAAAATAATTCAATATTGTAATCTTATGTTACACTCTCATAAGTACAATCGTATTACATTTATGTTACTCAATACGAATAAATTCATTATAAACAATCTATTTTTATAAATTTTGATAAATATATCATTACACAAAACAGTATAAAATTTTCCAATTAATTTATCTAACATAATCTGTTCCGAATATAATAAATTCCAGAATGTTATCATATAAATACAGACGAGCATTTATCGCGAGTGCATTCTCGTTAATTTCTCTCAGCGCGTTACGAGATTCGAGGTAGCATTTAATATTCCAGCGAACCAGTTCGACCGTCGCGACATGGCCGATAAGTCGGCGGGTTAAAAAATTTGTCAAGCGTCGATCACGATCGAGGGGCGTACAAAACGCGACGATTCGTGTAGTCATGTCGAGGCATTTTTATACCGAGGACACGATCTTTACGTGGCGCGCCCATACGTCGCCTTTACGCGTCGAGACTCTCAGGCCCCGCGAGATAAATCGCTATATGTACGAACGATCGTTGAATAATAGTCAGTCCGATTCAATCTGTCACTCGTTAACCACCTCCTAACTATGATAAATGAGTACCTCGAAACGGTACAACGTGCAACGATACACATAGTCCCGGTATCTTCTTTGCATATCTGCCCATCGATCCGTCCATCCGATCGCCACGATCTAGCCGATCGTTACTGGCGCGCTGATCGATGTAAAACAGACAACGAACGCTTAATAATGCCCGCCTTTTTGTATCACTTTAATGCCTTGAAGTATAGATCAATGCACATTTGGGCAAGCAAAATTCGAAAAAAGTTCAAGAGCTCGGATTTATATTTCTAATGACCGTAATAAAACTGCAATTTAATTTAAAAGACTAAACGAGAGAAATACATGTCAAGAAAAGCGCAAGTGTCAAGAAGTATCGAAAAGAATGTCGGTTGTATGTTAAATGAGATATTCTAATGATTTAGATTTTCTACTCGACTGTACGCTATCAACTTTACTTCTTCATGCTTGACTGAAATACAAGTATTATTTCTGAAACAACTGTTACTCCGATGAGGACGGAATATGAGTTTAATTATCGGAACGAGAATTTTAATGGATCGCTTATACGTGTTCAAATATTACGTAAATATTTGTAGCTTCAAAGACTTCAGATTCTAGCGAAATTGGATTCAATCAGATTCAAGAGATTCAATATTAATCTTCTCGACTTTACACACTGGAAGTTAATAAAATGTTGATATTTGCAAAGATCTTATTATAGATAATCCGAGATAGCGTGAGATCTCCGCGAGCTGAAATTCAAGATTGATACTCACATATTCGCTACTGCTACACTCTTGAGTGCTGCAAAGATAACCGTATTAGCGAAGATTTTTCACGAACGTTCACTGATCCGTATCGCGACTGGAAACGGATACCTACTTCGTGCCTCGGCCGGCCGAGGATCGCCGCATCTTCTTCGTTTCAAAATCCACTCTCGGATTTATAACTCACACTATATTCGAGCGCGCGGAATCGCGACGCGAACCATGGAGAATTACATCCCTCGGCAATAACGACGCGAGGGGGCCCCGATTTACGGATAGCGAAATATCAAGAGCCCAGGCGTGTTCGCGCCGGGGCCGCGCTTGATTTATTCCCGGTAACCTTATAAATCATCGGCTCATCGCAATCGGCATCGAGTCATCTCCTTCGCTGGCCCGCGTATCCTTCGTTTTCGTGTTTTGCACCGCCCGACGCGCGCCTTTCTCTCAACGCGAACCAAATGTCAGAGGCCCCGCTCCGCAAAGACGCGATTTGACAGGCAAAGTTTTGATGAATTAGGGTGAACTATGCATTTAGTGTAAGTAATCTTTGGCGTGAATAGCCGATGTTTTGTTGCAAATAATATTTAAACGCGAGATCTCATATCCCGTATAGAACGATAATCGTACAAAGTAACATACTCATCATGTTTTTGCAAAACGAGGATATTATGTTACTTCTTGTTCTTGTTTATAATATAATTATAAATTGAAGCATTTATTGGAATTAGTAATTGATGATTTTGTCATCTTCAAAAAAATTTATTTCCATTATTAATTTTTAATAAATCACGTTAGAAAATTAAAACTTGATGTTATGACTTGAAAAGGTGTGACAAGAAGCTCGTCTTGATTTTACAAAGAATTGAATTATCCAACAACATTCCTTGAACCAGCTATTCACATTTGTCCTATCGTCAGAATCTCTGTCAGCGAGACGTGTTGATCCTCGAAGATGCCAATCAGTTTCGTAGACTAACACCGATAGATCACCGGAGCGACACGTTGGTCATTCTAGTTCCGTGACAGTTAACGCGAAGAAGACCCTCTCTCGCCAGGTTGCGCCGTGAAAGGACATATACTTATCTACGAGGCACATCGCATTAGGTAGCCTCGAGGGATTCGTCCTCGAGCATGTGAGATATCCCGACCTCTCGACTATCCTTCTTTGCTTAGAGATGAATAAAATTGCCCTTTAAAGCAAATTCACCGGGAGCGGGGCGGCGCCGCCGCGCCGCGCATTCGTCACAACCCTTGTCAGCCCTTTCAGATCCACCCTTATCGAAGTGGAACAACGTTCGATAACCGAATACGTTTGAACCGAAACGCGTCTACCGTATCCCCGAGTTCTGAGATTTCCATAGAGGGATCGCACCGTGACGACGGTTCTCAATCTTTAAAGGACATTTCATATATATCTCCTTATATTTCTCATTGTAGCAAATAAAGTCCACAACAATCTATAACAAACTCCAATTTTAATGTTCGTGCATCTTATGGTTCGTTAATTTATTATTGTCATTAATATTAAATGGCCTTGAACTCCGTTGGCTTTTACTCCTATTCCCTGAATTTACGTTTCAGTCATTTATTGTGAAACTTATGTTAGTTTCTATAAGCGAATGAAAATAACGCCTTTAATCCCTCACGTTGTTCTGGTTAGATTTGTGATCTCCCTTTCACGCAAATCGAGGAACAGAGACGTTTGACGTGGTCGGTACAAGCAAAATGTCCGTGTTTTTCTCCAAGAGAACATCGTTCTGCCACCGGTAGCGGCAAGACCACGCGCGCATCGCGAAGGGCCTTAGCATACAATGGCGAGAGAAGGAGACCCGCCGCGTTGGTAAAGAGCACACGGCAGTAACTTTACTCGCCCGTATACAACCCAACACCGAAATATAATATACACGCGATACATAATGCAAAAGGTGAGCGCGCGCGTACAACGATCCGTTACGCAGATATAGATGGATAGATAAATCAATTTATTACGCTGTGAGATATCTCCTTACGATCGCGCGCAGTAAATCGCGTAAATATGTAGAATGTTAAGTAGCATAAGCAGCGCGAGAAACATTGCAATCGATAATCGTGCGTAACGTGAGATTAGCTGTCCAATCGGAAAATACGCACGATAATCTCTCGCGCATTGAGGAATTTCTTTTTCCTCAAAGTGCAACGTGAAATAACCCTGTGTGATTCTGCGAAGCAATTGATATTATATACTTCTAAAGTTTCAATCCCGGAACGTGAGTAAATTTTATTCATCTGCTATACATCGCTGATTTCATCGAACAGTTATTACTGTTTCCAAAGAGTACATTAACATTTAAATTACTGAAACTCGTAACATTTTTTTTAAAGCGATGTAAACGAACTTTAAGAACTGACGAAACTTTACGATTGACCTATGTAAAATCAAGATGGTCGTTCGCTCTTCCACGTAGTTACCTGAAGACGGAAGATGCAAACGAGACACCGAACGCGCGACGGAGAGTCTTACGATCGCTTACAGGGTATCTCTCGCGAGTATAGTATATCTTCGATAAACGCATAATTAGCAGAATTTTATAATCGCGCGTAAAGTCACGGTATCCGTTTCGCGTCGGCTTCGGGAGGTAAATTATTCCCAGGCAGCGACATAAATGCGGCCGTTCAGACTCCGCGTTCGCGGAGCGTATCGCGCCGCGAATAAGGCAACGAAGAGAACCGCGGGGTGTCGAAAGTCCAGCTATATCCTCGCGAACGTTCGTTTCTGCACGCTCCCGCTATCTGATTGCAGGCTGGTTTCGCGGCGGAAGCCGTTCTCCCGGCTTCTTCTTCTTCGACGCTGAAACGGGCGAACGGGGAAGATACGTGCCTCCGAGACGAGTTATCATCGAGATTTATGCCCGGCCCCGTCGAGCTTTGCGTTTACCCGCCCCGGTGTCTAATGAAGCGATCGCTACACTCGCCCCGGTTCGCAGGCTTCCGAGCTCGTGCGTTTATAACGTGGCTTCAATTAACAAAACAGACAAACCGCGCGCTATCTCTGATATTGATCTTTATGAGATAACTGTATCTATGTAAATTATTATAAGAGAGACTGCTAGCCTAAAGCTGGGACAACTGTGCGGAAAAATTTATTCATAATTATTATTCCAAGGAGATCTAAAAATGATTGTCATAAGTAAATTGATTTATCATAAAAATTCTGATTTCTAACTATACAGAAACTGCTAACTGTAATATTTGAAGTGCAGCTTGTGGATTAAGTTCGTGCCTTTATCAACCTTAATTTATTATAAAAGTTCTCCCATTCTTAATTACACGCAAAAGCTGTGCTTCTGATTGACATTCAAAGTTTAACCTGTTAATTAAGAGGGCTTCTTTATATTAACTCGCTTTATACTTTTTTATCTTGGGCAAGTTCGTCGGGTTCTTTGCACCGAGCTTCGTTGAGAGCTATTCACGTCTATTTCTGTCAGTAACAGCGAGATTTTCTCACCATTTTCTTCGGCGACGAGGACCGCGCAAGGACGGATCTCATCGCTCGACAGATCTTGAAAGCTCGCTCGATTTTACGTTCTAACGACCACGTGTTACGCGCTTCCCGACATAGAACGATATACAACCACACGTTAAAATAGAACCCCGCGGTTTCTCTGATGCGTGATTACAAAACGCTGGGTTATCGAAAGAAACAACCATTTTGAATTCTAATTCTAGGAAGAATTAAATTCTAAGAAGAATCTTTACTATACGCTTTTCGCGCTTTTGTAAGAAATAAACCTTCTCTTTGTAACATAACACAGTGCAATGCAACTTTACAAGATAGAAGTAAAGTGAAAATTATTCATTCAACAATTCATTATTATCTAAATTTTTACTTGCGAGTTAACTTAGTGAATTTGCAAGACTGTCATTCGCGGGATGTATCTTTGAATATCCGAATGAAAACGTAGCTCGTCAGTATTCGATCGACTTGCGGATGGAATGTCGAGAATACCTGCTAAGAACTCGCGGATAGGCGGAATACAGAAAAGAACGGCGAGAAGAAGCGCGGAGGAGATGCGGCGGCGAGGCGAGGCCGTCATTGCCGATGCATGGGTTGCGCTGCGATCGCCTCCCATAACGCATCAATCTCGCGCCGGAGATCCCTCGGGAGCCCGAGCACGACGCCCTGTCCGAAGATCCGCCGCGCTCATCCGTCACGGCCGGCACTCCCGAATACACACGTACGCGATGCTTATACGGACAGAGGGAAAAAGAGAGAAAGGCAGGGAGAGGTAACACTGGGGCGACGATCGTGCGTGCCCACGTACGTGCGTGCGAGATTCGTATTATTCGCCACGATACCTGTATTACGAGAGGGAAGCAATGTACACACGCCGATATCGTGTGACACCGTATACAGAGAGTGGATCGACAAAAGACCTCCTGTTCTTCTATGTTGTTTGGGTGTCATTGGGGGAGAAATGCGGCGGGCTAATAAGAGCCCTAAGGGTAATGAGTAATATAGGGCTGGTATTTTTCATTGTCGTAGCTGAAAGCGTGTCAATGTAGATTTTCGAAATTTTTTTTATAATTAAGCAGCTAAGTAGCTATCGAATATACTGTGCAATTTTGTTGTATTTGTTACTCGTAGATTCTGATTCGTTTCTGCTAATATGCTGAAAATTATTTACTAAATATTAGTACCTACTAAAAAAAGTACATATAAAAAGGAAATTTAAATATGCAATTTTGCATCTATTTCTATCATCTATTTTCTGCGATGTTACAGATCTTTCATAAATTCGCGCAACGTTTCTCAGGCAGACAGATGCAATTAAATTATTTCGTCGAGAAGAAAATAATATCGAATAAACTTAAACTTTAAATGTAAACAATACGCTATTTCTCGACTGGCATAATTCTCTTTATCATTATCTTTCGCCAAATTATATTTATTAAACGCATCTACAGTTGTGAGACTCTGTGAAGGCAATTGCATGACGATGGACAACTCATTATTGGAAACTCATTATTTTATTTGCCAGACTTTTGTGCCTGTTTATTTCTGTACTTTCTAGATTATATACATATAAGAAACAATAAAAACATTAGGAATTTTTATATAATTACAATTAAAGATTTGGAATGACAATTGTTAAATCGACAATTTTGAAACATTAATAATCGGACATTGAATAATCAAGCAATATTGGATGATTTTAGAGTATTCTTGATGAAAAAAAAGAAAACGAATCCTATATCTGATTATATTGTGAATCGATTTATGAAAATCACTTTAATAGATTGCAAATAATTCAGTTAAAAGAAAAGAAACCTTCCCATTACACGTATTTCCTTCGCTCCATTCGTCCGTTGTTCTGTCTTACTATTTCTCGACGCGGACAGCGATTACGAATTCTTACGCCGGGCAAACTTACGACAATGTCGCGTACGGACGACTCGATCTACCTCCGATCTCGGATTTTTCTTCAATTAGGGAAAGGATCGGCTCCTCTCTCGAGAGACTTCTGCAAGACGAGTATCGCGCGTACGAAGCGAAACCATTAACGAGATTTTAACATCCGTTAAGAGTACACGAAGGATATAGTCAGGGCCGGCTTTTTACTCTTCCCCTTTCCAAGCGAATACATTTTTGTGACCACCAGTCTCTACAATACATTTTTACTCGCTTAATGTCTCTTATCTTTATCTTTGCTTTATTATTAATCAATACTATTAATTACGAAATTACTCGATTTAAGCTAGACTCTAGAGTATTAAACGAGCTGCAATTCGATTTCACAAAGTCAATTTTGTCTCGTCATTTCCTTCATCTATTATTCATATTATAATTAAATACAATGGTAAAGCATTTTATTAAAAAGAAAATTGTTATTAATAATGGATCAATGGTCCACAGATCTAGTTACAACTCTCGGAAGTGCAACCGAAGCGTCGTCGTTTTGCTGATTTTCAAAGCCGGCCCTGTATATCGTCGCTGCCGGACTGCGTGTTGGCCGATTCGTCGATCCATCCTTTCCTTTCCAGAAATATACGTATCGCGATTATCCGGTGCTCGAACACTGTTTCTCTCTTTCTCTCTCCTATGAGCGGCGATGCATCGACTCCGCCTTGCTCGCGTACGTTCTTTGCATACTTGCGAAACGCGCTGTTATCACGTTTGTTTTAATAACTCCGTCCATGCATTCGATTCGTCGATGTTTCCGACTGCGAGGCGAGAGCACCGTCGGGAAAAAAAAAACGGTCCCTGGGTTTGCGATATCTCCTGATCGCTGTCACGTCTGCGCCCAACAGTACTCCTAAACCCGAGGCCCTTCCTCGCCCTCATCCCACCCCTTTCCCCTTTGTCCTTCTTTTCTCTCTTCCTCGTGGCCCGAGCCACGTCGATCTCGATTTTGTCTCTCTTTGCCGTATCTTGCATCCCACGGATCACAGTTATGAGTCCTATCTCGTGGCCTTCTCGACGAGCCCTGGCTCGTACAACGAAATAGCAGAAGCTCCAGTGGTGGACGCCTCGGAATACTAATTCGCGTGCCAAAGTATCGCGAAGTCGCAAATCTCGATCAGTCCAAAAAAATTTACGTAGTACGATGATAATCAGGACGTTCCAGTACATCTATTTTAACAGTATATTCTTGAATCAATCCGAAATCGGTCTAATTAGTATAATCCAGATGTCGATGCAATTTATATCAAAATTATGATTTTTTTGTCTACATAAAAAATTATCTTACGTAATACAATTTTCTTCAATATAGCGGATAGATCATGTACATACAGAATATAAATTACGTCCATCCTATGAATTATAAGGCTTAATATTTCTCACGTTTACTTCTCGATTCACCTATGGTAATATATGACGATCTAGATTAATCGCGCACCGATTCACAGCATGTTAATACTTTATACGTGTGTACAATCGCACGGACTTTCGCCGGTTACGCAAGTCGTAAACGTAGCACGTGTGCCAACAACATTTTGTAGGAAGTATTTCATGGGCCGGCTCTCGTAAGCTCTGTAAAACGTTGCACGCGCGAGTTAGGCGACCATCTAAAATAACAAACCGCACGCTGGGGAAAGTGTAGCGCAAACGGGGCGTTTGTTAAAATTAAAACTCCCAGATTAATTTACCACACCCCGCTATCCCTCCTTTTCTACGCCTCCATCCCGCGAGAACCGGGATTTGATAATATCAAGGGCGATCCGTGAGCGGAATAGCCAAGTGGACGCCAGTTTCGTTAGGTCTGTATCTCGTGTAATAAAAGTCGCCCCTTCTCTCGTAATCTACGATGCCACGGAAAATTCGGGCCATTAGGTATGTGCGGACTACGTGACGATGATGGCGACGAGGTACCACAATCAATTAAAGGAGAAAAATTTCATCTCGATTACGGCGCCGACGCTAAATTGGTACATTCAAACGGCGATGGCATCGATTCATGGGAAAACACGTGCATTGTTTTCCACATGCGTGATTCACGACGCAATTCTGTCGCGCGCAATCGTTGCAGACACGTGCCGGATTTATGTAAGCGAGTTAGTGTTATAAATTCACCCTAAAAATATCTACATACAGCAGCAGGACAGTAATGAGGACAGCGAAAGTCAGCGATAAAATTCAAATAGTCTTAGTTTTCCTTTACAGAAAACAATTAAAATTAATTTCTTAAAATTATACATTTTAAATTGTTGGATATAATCAATAATGTATATTTCGTGTCAACATGTCGCGTTAATTTGTAAATAACTTAAACTGGGATCTTTATCTTCTAATTTAATATAGAATCCATCAAAGTTATCCATTTTGTTTTTGCTATTCTCGCACCGCGCCTACAAGCTCGCTATTCTCGCCCCGAGACGATTTAATTCCATCTCGCGCTCAGCGTGTTTCGTTTAATCGAGGAGCGTTCCTTTTTACGTATCATCGTCCTTGTCCCTGACAAATGTCGGTTGTAGTCTCTTAGTTACGAGAGAAACGACAAATTTCAAAAGGGAGTGCTAAGTATCTGACTGGGGAAAACCGTCGCCGTGAACGATGGGCCGGGACTAGGAGGAGTCCCCGGTGATTCAATTCGATACAATCGGGAGTAGATCTCCACACTTTCGTAATATATTGCATTCGTGACCCTATGTCGGCGACACCCTGCACCCCATCCCATTCGTCACCTCATTAACACGCGCAATTTTGTAATCAAATCAAACATTTCGATAGCAAACATTTAGTAATTAAGTGATTAATTCGATAATTATTCGTTCCCGAATGATATGTAGATATACATCACTTAAACGTATCTGCCAACACCAGATTTCTAATCTCTCTCGATGATCTTTTTTTAATCAAAGACGAGCACTGCGAGACCGCGCGATTTCATGCAGATTATTAGGCCGTCCTGAAAGGATTCATGACGATCTTTCTAAGTGTAGTAAAAACCCAAATTTGTTATAAAACAAGTTTGTCGAGAAAACTGACGAGAACGTTTTGCCTATTTAAAAGATAAAGTCTATTCATTAAATATTTTAGCCTGATTATGCAATTCTGAGATAAAATATATACATCACAAAAACAGTATGATATTATCGTAATTTAAATAAATTTAGTCACTCTGATCGTTTTTATTACCCACAAAATGTTAATGTTTGCATCTGCCTGAGATCCGCGTTAATATTGAAATGCTAAAGACATACACGTGGAACTTTTCGTTCAAATCGACTGCGACATCGGTATAAACTATCATCGTTTGAACCTAGCTTATCGCATTTGGAATAGCAACTCTCTCAGGTATCGCAGAAATCACGATATCACCGCGATTTCTTTTGCGTATGGATACGTACATAGTAGATACGTACATAGTGTCTCAAATGCGGTATTCAACATTCGCTCGCGCGGCTCTCTCTTTCTCTCCCTTTCTCTCTGTCTCTGTCTCTCTATTCACGATATTTACATCGGCGTCCGTGGTACATCCGAGCGAGGTAAATTTGGGTGCAACAACCCGAAGTTATTATCGTGTCGGCTGAGCGTTGATCCCCATTTTTCAAAGTACCTACAGAGCTCGCCCGACCCCTCACGGCCTTTCAAAGGCTTCCCGAGGCTTAACGAGGGTAAAAGGTAAAATAAACAAGCCCGCGCAAAAGCCAGGTTCTCTCTCTTTTTCTCTCTCTCTCTCTCTCTCTCTCTTTTTTCTTTCTGTCTTTGTGTTAAACGCACTGGCGTATGCGTCGATACCGATACCTGCCCGGCTATCTGGCGTATAGGGCGCATGTGCATCCGTGTGACGAGCATGAAGGCACTTAGCTGATTGCCCGGAAATTGATCAGGAAAATTGGACGAACGGTGGAGCGAGTCACAAGCGGGAAACCTTTTTTTTGTTGCCGGAAAACACATTTTGCTATGATTTTTTCGGCGTAACGCAGAGAAACGTCGTTGTTATTTGATGCACTTGCGCCTATGACTATTTTCGCGTTTTCACATCAAACACAAGGTTTTTATATATCGGAAACTGGTTTGTACTGCTTTCTTAACAATTCGATAAATGTTGAAAATTGCGTTATATATTCCAAACATTCCAAATATATTAAATTTAACAAAGTCAAAGAGTTATGATTAAATTAATAAATTTTAATCGGTCTTTTTCTTCTCACAATTATTTCAGTATATTCTTATGTGAAGAGTAAAGTTAAAGTAATACAAAAGATTCGAAAATACACACACCCACAACTATAAACGTTAACATTAAGCAACCCTGACCAATTCATATCTATACTTATCTATAATACGAGATCGGCGAAAGCGGATTTCGCGGTATCAAAGAAATTGGCTCACACTAGTCACGGGGTTTCCAGTTTAATTCTCATATCCCGCCCTTTTTTCTTTCCCGGTACATACCGTGGCATCTCGGCATGCGTTCATCCTATTTTACGGTAGCGCATTCAGCTGCGCGTTTTCTTATTGCGTTCGCTGGCTGTCGATCGGCGTTTCGAATAAAATGTCAGAGCCAGAAACGATTTTTTTCCCCTCTCCTTCTTTCTCTCTGCTTTAAACCAAAAGGGGCACGCGTATATACGCCGGAAAGAGGATTTTCGGCAGAGGGACGAAAGGGGGGGGGGGCGAGAAAGACAGCAAATCAGATTTGCCGTCTGGGAAAATGTTGTACCGGATTAGGTTCCTACCACGCGCCCAGCGGGGAATCCGATTCTCATCGAAAGTGTATTTCGCGGTATCGGCCCGACTCGTCGAATATCCTTCTCGCGAATCCACGTGGCGAACAGTCACTTTTAATTTTCTGTGCGATGCGAGAAACGAAAAGTGCGCGTTTGCTATACTTTCAGCTATACTCCTCTTTCTTTTTCTATTTAATTTCTACTCCTCAATAATACAAGTTGTTAAACTCGTCATATGTTTTAGTTATAAATAAAATACTGATATTATAAATAATGTCAGTTACTCGGAAATATTCAATCGCATGAGTCTTAATCGTGGAAATTTTTGAAGATAAATTGGCAGAATAAAATTGAACGCTCTGAAACGACGCGTGTCTGACAAGTGTTCACGGTTTCTAGGTGCTTTTAGCAATAAGACGGATTCCTGTACTAACCAGGAACCCTCGGACCCACGCTATGGATTAGGGTCATGTTCCGACCACGTCAGCATTTCCGTACATCACGCACACGCCTTAGCGCGTCGAATTTCTCATGAGCCCGAGCGAAATTGGACCTGATTCCAAGATGATACACGTATCGAAAATTCCGTTCCCCGTATGTGATTTATTTGCGACTATCATCACCTCCGAATTGAATTCTTTTCGTGACAACTAACGATTATATTATTCAATATTGCTTCTATTTACAAAACAGTGCACCGATCTATTTGTTACATCTGCATTATCCCGAATAGAGATGCTAGCGACAACGGGACGTTCTCTTGACAATCGCACCCTCTCCGTTAATAAAAAGAGACACTATCCTTCACGGTGCACGAGCGCCATTCACGAGGACCGATTTATTCGCGTTTCCACTACCTAAGGCCGGTTTTAAACCTTTGTGCACCCATCCAAGATAAAATATAGGACCGTAACTAAGGATTTTCTTACCTGAGGCAAAAACTGAAATAGCCCACCTCTCATTTTTCATTATATCTCATCCAACTTAGTAAATTTTTAACAATTAATATATCTGTTGCATAGAGAAATAATTATAAGAAATAAGTAAAATAAATAAGAAATAACAGACATTATTCTTCTAGCTAATTATTTGAACAGCACTACTTTTAATCTTTTTTAACTCTAAAGAGTCTATTTTCTTGTTCACCATCTGACGCTAACCCCGATGATCGTTTATCAGGGCCCTTCTGTACTTTTCAAGCGAATGCCAACTCGAGTGGCACGCTGACTTCTATGTTCATCGACGTGTACCGGGAGGGCACGAACATATATCGGGTGCGAGTGCGTGCCGGAAAGTGGGTCGATTGCCAGCGCGAGGAGAAACCCGGGCGAGGTGGACGGGCGCCATCGAGGGAGGGAAAGTAAATTTCCGCCTCGATTGGCGTCTGCGACGAGTGAATTTCGTTCCCGAAAATCCGGAGGGTTGCAGGCAGCCCTTATACCGCGCCTCCCTCGCTCTCGCTCGTCCCGGAACCCCTCTCCCCCGTCATCCCGCGGCGCGCCTTTCATAAGCTGTAATTCATAACCCCACGTTTGACCGCAGCATCCCCCGTGCACGTTATTTATTCTGGGTGCAACTCGTATTTTTTCGGCCGTTTTATCGGGTATCTCTCGATTTATGTCCGCCGACCGCCTGGACCCTAAATACCGCGTGTGTCGCACGGGTCCGCCGTGCCCACGAATTCATTGATATTCCGCGCAGAATCGTCGTCCGCGCCATTGCAATGTCGGCCTAATGAATTTAACCGTCGTGCCGATGCCCTCTTACCGGTCGGAACCACTTTGGTTCTTTATTCACCTTCTTCTTTTCCTCCGTCGTCTGCGATTTTCTCTCTCTTACTTCTTTCTCTATCTCGGTTTCTTTTTCCTTCGCCACGACCGCGCTTCTGCGACAAACCAGCCGCGTACCGTGTGAATTCTTAAATTTACAATCCGCAGCGTAATTAAATCTATCCCGTGGTACTCGACTTTAAATCTTCGATTAAAAACAACGTTCATTATTTAGAGAGAGAGAGAAACGTTCATTCTTTAAAAGAAACTAATTGTAAAACTGACGCATCGAGGATCAAGATCCGAAATTTTATACGAAAAACTAAACTTAAGATATTATACATATAATTTATATTTATTTAAATAAGTAAATTATATATTTCTGCAAAATTATAATATACCCTAATAAAAACCAGCTTCTCTGGTATCATACACAAATTGTTTTCCTAATTAATTCATTTTTCACATAAATGACAAGTAAAATAATAAAGCAAAAACAATATTTTAATTATTATTATTCAATTCTAGAATTCTAAGAATCAGCGACTATTAACTTTTATAAAATATTTGTGATCACAGCGTAAACGGCATCACGCTTTAGTTTATGATCAAACACGAAAACCGACAATAAGCTTTCTAGAGGAAGACCTAGAGCGAACCCTGTTTATATACGCGAACACTGCGGCGTGAACGAACGATATGTCCTACGACGTGAAAAAGTGTCCCATTCAATAGCGTTTTGAAAACACAATCGTCCGTGATTTCAATCCAGAGTGATTATCTGTCCGATGTTTTGTCGGGATGAGGACACAATGCCACCCGTTGCATAAGCATCCACGGAGGGGGAACGAGAAGAGGCAAGGAACAGTAACGCAACCCCAATTTTTTTTTCGTACTCTCCATATTTTTTTGCCCCTGCACTAAGGCAGGTGGAACCGGCGAAGCATAACGGGGATTGCTATCCGGGTGCAGCTAATAGCGATTCAGCTTCCTCCGCCTCCCCCGAGTCGATGAGAACGCGTGGTAGATTCTCGGCGTAGGTAGGTACATCACGCCCGGATGAAGCTTTTCGAAGCCGTCGCACCATACGAACGGGTTTTTAATTTCGAAACCCCGGCTTCGGGGCTCGCGAGTCCGAACCCCGACAGACGAATAACCGGATATTAAACGTACGCGTACGTCCGAATGGAAATGGACGGGTTCGATTTATCCCGATTAGATTAACACCCGAATACCGACACGCGGATTAAACAGTGTACGCTGGCTTGAAATTGAAGCTACGCGCATCTCGCTTAAATTAGACTCCAAAAAATTTGCATCTTACAACAAGATAATAAAAGAGCTAATTATATGTACTTTGGTTATTTTAAAAATGTCTGCTTTCGGATGTTATTGGATATAATTGATATTTTACATAAAAATTATATATATATATATATATATATATATATATATAAGATAAAATTGTCTAACAAAAAATTATATTATTTTGTTCTTTCGTATAAATTCAGGTTTTGTGAATTTTGTGAATAGAAAAATCTTATATAAATCTAAAGTTATTCGAATTCTCGTAATGCGGGAGCTATTCCTGAACACATATATCAATATAAAGAGGTGCACATAACTATTTCCTGATTTTCTGTAAGTCACATCTCATATACGATCGTTCATCCAGCTTTATATCCCAACGATCCCTCGCTACTCTCGTTATAGTCGTCAAAGTTATTCGCATCACCCTAAAGACTATACGGGAAAACGAGATCAAGGCGGAGATATTCGCGTTAACGCGGCTAATTTTCTCTCTGCGACCCACGATTCGTCCATCCATCCATCCATCGGACCTCGTATTAACGATGTACCGCACGTTCGTTGATCGTCTGACCGTTCGCGGTCGGCGATCGATGGTTTGGATTTGGGCCAGGATGACGCGGAGAGTGCCAGGAGAGCTCTCTTGCGCGGTCATGGCTTTTCGGCGGCAGGCAGGCACAGGCAGGCAGGATGGCAGAGATTGCCGGAGCGAAATTGAGGTCGTGCCACTGGCCGTAAACCTCTGAAACGCCGCCACCGGCCGCGCCATTCGGTCAATTATTCGCTTCGAATTACGGCCCTCCAATTGCGCGAGAGTTATAAGAGCAGACCGGCTGCTACTCCCATCCCGATATATACCGAGCCCGCGCGGCGAACTATACAGTCGATTGGCAGCTCGTTTATGATAACGGCCGGACGACACCCGGCAGTCACGTTTCGATCCCGCCAATCCCGATCGCGAGACAGATTTTCGTGCCTACCCTTAATCAATATAAAAATATAAATTTTACAATGTACCAACTGTATTTATGCAAACTTCGCTTAAAAATCGATCATTCTTGAGAGAATCAATCGTCTCATTTCTATTACATAAATGTCATTCTATATTTCTTTATGTGCATTTTACACTAACATAGCATCAGTACTAAATTGCTGTTAAGTATTAAATAATTGTCAGTTGATGTAAGTTTCTTATAAAATTAGATTTAAAGAATAGATATGATAGATATTCTAGCCTATACACGCATTATTACACATACACATTCTAAGATTTGTAATGTGTTATATTTATCTGTAATATAATTTTATATTTCTAATACACTTTTCATACATCCATTATCTTAGATTAAAATAAAATATAATTTGACTCACCGACACGCCACGTCGAAGTAAATTTATATGTTGCAAACTGGGTATTGAACTGTAACACACAAAAATATCCAAATTATAACAGCGATCGAAATAATTCATATTTTTAAAAAATTACATCGCGCTCTTTAAATTTTTTATTAGTCTTTAAATAGATACTTAATAAAACAAAAAATTATCTAATTTTGAAAATGATCGTATTCTTGTAATAAACCTTTTTCACAATTTCATGTGGATAAATATCTCTTTTTATTTCTCATTTAAAAATCATTCAAACCAACAATTAAAAGCGATTGAGAACGAAAGAATAACTGAATCATACTACAAGTAACGAATAATATATAATTAATACAATAAGTAAGTAAAATTATATTTACCTCGTAGTAGCTCCGCTGTCGCCCGATGCCTCCTAGGCCTCCTCCTCCTCTCAGATTCCCTCGTTGCACTCATACACATTCACTCGCGTATACAAATTTTACTACGAACGTTACTACGAATTAATTGACAGAACGTTATGATCGCACGAGACTTTATACGGCACTCCCGACATTAATCGTACGCGATACACATTTTATTTCATTCCGCAAGAATAAGTACTCGAATTAACTATTCTCACGAATTAATATAACCAACGCGACGAATCGAGAAAAAAATTATGCGATTGATTTCACCCGATACCTACCATGCCGTTGTTGCTCCCACTTTTCAGGCTGCAAATAACAAATAATATATGCTCACAATATAGAACAAATGCAATC
Organism: Temnothorax curvispinosus; assembly: GCF_003070985.1. Classification (NCBI taxonomy): domain Eukaryota; kingdom Metazoa; phylum Arthropoda; class Insecta; order Hymenoptera; family Formicidae; genus Temnothorax; species Temnothorax curvispinosus. The sequence continues at coordinate 491,597 of NW_020228222.1, forward strand.
TCGTATTCTAATATATAATTGCATTATGACAAGTGAGCGAGTGCTAAAATTAGAGGCAAATATTCACAGAATGCAATATTTAAAAATTTTAATGAGCCATCAAAGATGAACAAGCGTCGAGTTTATATTACAAATATTAATGAGTTTAATAATTATCGATAATCACGACTCTAGTTACTAATTAAACGCGGCGAGATACCACCCGATTCGAATTTGATCCGTTCTGTATCCGCGACATCCTATTACTGAAGCCGAAGAATTCGAAAGTAACGTCGGCAACTTTATCATGCTCGTGATAAACGGAGTTAATAAAGCTGTAATTAATAAAAAAATGCAAAAACAATGAACTATACGAAAGTAATCATTCAGTTCCAGTATTACACGCGCATTATTGATAAATAATTGACGCAAAATATTGGTAGGGAATATAAATCGTCTTTTAAAAATAATTCAATAATATACAGAGCGGCTCGCGCGTTTGCCTAGCGACTTGAATCCTCGTTACGCGAATGTAAACGATGACTTTCTTCACATTATAGCCCGATGTAGATATGCCGAGCGTTATCGCCGCGATTTTAACGCATCAAAAAATGTATGCCGAATACCTTGTTGCGCATTTGAAACTGATTACTACGAAACTATTGATATATCATGGCTTTCGGTTACTGAGATCACTTTATCCGGTAACGTGTGCATTATTCTGCGCTCTCATTTAGAGACAGACGAAAAAGTTGCATTTAATGAAAAATTTTAAATAAAACGAAGATATCCGACCGCAAGGAACGAATATCGTTAATGATATGATTATCGCCCGTAGATACGAAACAGTGACAAAACTCGCTCTTTGCTCCGATTCCCTATTTCAATCGAAATTAATAAATTCGAGCGATATACCTGCTTAGATAAATTTATCGTCTGCTTCTATGATATGCCTCGAAATAAGTCAGTAATCGGGTGAGTTGGTACATCGGGTACAAGCTGATAAGCATTAATTGTAGTTAACGCAGAAAAATGATCGTATTTAAAGGGATGATAAAACGAAACACGGAGCGGCACGCGCTGCTGCCTACCGGCTCGAGTTTCACCGACGGAATGCCGAAAGACTGGAGCGACCGCGCGCGCACGACGTCACGACGTAAACAACGAACGCTGAGCGCCGAGTACCGCGTGCGTCAACACACATGCTATGAAATATTTAACGAATCAAAATAAATGTACGGTGGGTATTTTGTGTGTGTGCGTATGTATATTCCGTATATCCCAAATCATTTTCGATAAATTATCAAGTCCGTTATTTTGTAATTTCGCGATTTATTTTGTGAACTTGTTAGTATTATCTAAGATAATTATTAATTTTGTGTATATCTCGAAGAGAACATATATTGAATGCATAATGAAAAAGAAAGGCACTTTGATATTTATTTGAAGAATAAGATTTGCTGTAATTTTGATCGGAAAAGTATTCATAAAAATATAATTATTATCATTACTGCTTTTAAAATTTGTATCCTTTTATTTTATATTATATTAACCGGATTATCGATTGTCGCGTAGCATATTTGCAACGATCGCTGAATCTTTTATAAATTCGGCGAGCAATGCCTCGACGATTACAGATTACATTCTAATGGTGGCCTAACAACTCTCGCATGCGGATTTAATAAAGCAGCCGGATCGACAGCGGCTGTGAGTTGTATTCTAAACTATCGTGAATGGTGTTTCGTTACACGAATGTAAACAAGTTGACCCTGTATATAGCATTCTGTAGTCTGTTACACCGAGCTTTCGACGTTAGAAAATGTATGCCGAATACCTTATTGCTCGCATTTGAAATTGATTATTACCAAACTATTGATATCACAATCTTCGGTTACTGAAATCACGTTATCCGACAACGCGTATATCATATTCTGCGCTCTTAATTCGAGACAAACGAGCAAGAGAGAGAGTTACATTCAGTGAAAAATTCAAAGCGCACAAAGTAAAAATATATATCGATTTGCGAAAAAGGAGCGCCATTAATAATAATAATTATCTTTCGATAAATAGAAAACCGGGACATAACTCGCTCGTTCTTTGCTCCGATTTCCTAATTCCTTCAGTCAGATGAACTTAACCTACATATACCTATTTGGATAAACCCGTCGTCTGCTTCTATAATACAGCGATTTTGAGTGATCAAATGGAAGAATAATACATCGTGCAAGCTTACAATCCGCTGATCGTAGTTAATATAGGAAATAATTGTATTTGGAGGGATGATAATAAGACGACATACGGAGCAGCACGCGCTGCTGCCTGCCAACTCGAGCCTCACCGCACGAATGGAAATGGAGCGACCGCGCCACCGCGCGGCGCGCGCATACACACTATACAGCATGTACATCAGCACTACGCAACGTACGAATGTAAACAATGAGCACCGAGGAGGCACCGCATGCCACACGCATCGCGCTACAAAACGGTCAACATCTCCGAATAAATGTACGCCGAATATTATCTTTGCTTATGTGTACGGATTCAATGTACCTTGAATTACTTTGGACGCACGAGTAAGATATAATATCAGCTATATTATCATTTCGCTTTATTTTATATTTAGTTATTAGCATTGCCGAAGATAACTAATTAACTTCACATATCTAATATCATAATTTCGATCGAGAGCATTTTGAATAACAAAGATATAGCTAGTGACACAACGAGAATATACCGCGATTTAATTGCTGCATGCATATGTATCGACATTTTAACTATGTTAGGCAGATTATTTAATTCTTCTTTTGATGAAAATTAAATTGTTATTTTTAATCAATTAAATAATATTATTAAATGTAACGTTTATTTGGAAAATAAAATTCAGCATCGTTTTGGTCGAAAAAATGTTGAATGTAAATTATAATATTATTTCTTTTAAATTTTCACGTCCCGAGAAAGAAGAGAAATGAAATTGCGCGATATTAATAAATTAAGAAAATGAGATTAAAGCGCAGAAAATGTGGCAATTCCATTTTTATTTTTCTCTCGATTTAAATCATACAATTTTACTTCTCTCCAGCGAGAAAAAATGAGGCTAAAACGGTATATTTTGCATAAATACTTTTCCGATCAAACAAACTTTATTAACTTAAAATAAATATTAGATTTAATATTTTTCTTTAAATGGAATAATAGGACCATTTAAAATTTCATTTAAAAAATGACTAAATATAATTTGTTACTAGTAATCATTGTAATAATATTTTTACACAATATACTGAAAGACAAAATCAGTTGAGTGACAAAAATCAATCTATATGGTATGCTGTGACAATAAACCGATATATCTATAAACATATATATCTATAAACATAGTTACGAGCTTAATTATACGCAAAGTCTACGTGATATCATTAATTTACTTTGACTTTTTATAGCTCGGAAACTGTTGCCGTTTCTTTGTTTTTTCAATTTTTAACTTTAATTGAGTTTCAGAAAACGCTTGAAAGTAAGCATCGTACATGCAGTTATTACGGGACGTATCTATTTTTACTACTTGCGCTTGCTGCACATGATTTGGCGTAAGACTCTTGACAAAACGTGTCTCTTGACCCAAAACGTGTATATTTTTATGACGTTCAGGATATTCTCTTGGAATATTATTCGAATCTCTGCACTACGTCTCATATATCTATAATGAATTTATCTGTATGATATAAATTGATTGATATCTAATTATTTTTTTTATCGCAAAATTACAAAGTTCCTTTATTTCTTGACTTGCCCTCGTAAATGAATGTTGCCTTTTAAAACTTCTGATTTATTCGAAATTAAAGACGTATAAAGCTTATAGTAGTAATCGCGAAACTGAGCATCACGTGCGGTATAACTATATAGCGACAATCTCGCATCCTGGCTTTGTATCCGCGGATCCGGGATACAGGATATATCGAAGATGCGTGAATGTGTGTTCGTACGAACGCGTGATGGTGGTGGTGGTGCGATATACGCGCCTGTACCTTCCGCGGAAGACCTTGACAGGTCGAGCCCTGGGTATAGCTGCGCGGCGGTTCGCTCGTATATCTCGACCCACGCAGGAACATTCGTTAGTAAGCGATCTCTAAAATGGATACCTTAATGTGGCTTTCGCAAACATTATTACAGCTCCGCGACTCTGCTTTTTCCCATTTCTCTCGCCCGCGCAAATAGAACTACTTTATTCGCGTCTCGTGTCTCTTCGCGGTCGCGCCGCCGCGCCACTCGCGACCCCATTTTATCTCGGCTTCAAACAAGATTCTGCGTCGCATTAACCGATATAAACCACGACGAATATCCTTGGGAATTATCCGCGTGGCGTTCTCGCAATTCAGTGACAAATCTAAACTGTTCGCGCAAAAGAATTTATGTGAAAGGCGCTATACGCTGGCAGCGCGGAGATTTGCGAAGGTAAAAACAGGGGAAACAATAGTAACTATTCCGCGTTAATCTTTTTATATGTTATTTATGTTAAAACAAAAAATTATAATGCTAATGTATAAGTGATCGGCTATTGCCGGTAAAATTCCTAATTAGGATGGAAACATTGGTAATCTGTGTACAAAATGTGTACTTTATTTTCTAAGAGCTTTAAAAGTGTACAAACTATCGATATCAGTTTGCTTTCAATTTCGCAGATCGATCCGTCATACGGCGACGGTTTAGAAAGTTTACAGCAAGCAACGATGACGGGTAACGTAGAGCGATGAGATGAAAAGCGATGCGTCAGTTGACTAACAAAGTTGTAACATAATACAAAGATAAGAGATAAGCGGAGAAAAGGCTCGCAGAGATGTAGGGAGAGATCCAAACATTTGTACATGAAAACTTTATAGAGAAGTGACTTACGTATGTAGTATTTCGGCGTGCCATCGTGACTCCCAAGATCAATTCAATATTCTGCAACGCCCAAACAGAAAGGGATGGAATATCAGTTGACTAAGCTGTAACAGAATGCAAACAGAGATAAGCTAAGAAGGAAAATCAAATAAATGAAAGGGGAGAGACCCTTCGCAGAAATGTACATGTAAAACTCGTAATTGTGACTGCTCTTCTATACTGAGCCACCTAGAAATGTTCTTGCATACGCGATTCTGACGCATTATCGCGCATTATCTTGGACTCGCAAGATTGATCTACCATAACTACAGCGTTTAAAGAGGAAGAAGCGACGATCATAATGTGGGGCGATGGGACGAGGAACGGCGTGTCAGTTGACTGAGTTGTAACATAATGCAAACAGAGATAAGCCAACAGAGAAACTCGCCGGAAAGAAGAGAGAGAGATAGAGAGGGGGAGTGAAGGAGAGCGAGTCGACAGTGGCGAGCGCGGTAGCTGGTCGACTGACAGCACCCAAAGAATTAGTATCTTGTATCTGGCGAAGAGCGCCACAAATCATTTGGGGAGGCTGTCAGACATACCTTGAGTCCAACGCAAGAGACTTCCCTCCCCCCTCTTCTCTCCTTGTGTTTCCTTTGTCATTCTCTCTTTCTCTTTCTCTTTCTTACGTTTCGCACATTGCGAACGGCCCCGGAACAGGGGCGCTTCTCTTCCTCTACTTCTCTCTTCCGTTCTCTCCTTACTTCTCGTCTGCTCGTGTCACTTTCTCACTCAATACAGAAAGAGCAGGAAGATCAAAGGATGCCGGCGCCACCGCCGCTAATGATATGCGACCCGCTGCTGCCGGGCAACTTGGGAACTCGAGGACGCAAAGATTTTGGGACCCTCGAAACGAACCGTCGCGTCGCGGAAAGTTTCTCCAACTTCCTTCTCGAGTCGAACTGTTAAGTAAAGACCGAAAATGCCGGCAATGTTAAGTACAACGGATGCGTCGCGAAAATTCCTATACTTTTTATTGATAGTTCAGAAGCGAATTCACGATTAAACTCTATATTCTTTACCCGACTGTAATCTGTCCCCCTCGAAAATTCTAAAATCGATACACCTTTTTCCTCATTGGTCCCACCACCCACGCTTCCAATTTTGAACAAGAGACGTAACAAGAGACCTTTGCGGTGATGGTGCAAGTTCTCGCGTACCCTCCGGTTGATATAATTCAGCGTTACAGTTTCCTGCGTTGTGCACCCTCAATGCCGAGGGATACGACAGAGAGTCCACCGTTTCAATCGCTTAGGTTCGTGCGAATTATCGCCTCCGGGCCTTTACAGTACATCAAAGGGACAGGGGACCGTGAAGGCGCGCCCCATTCGCTCGCGCGGCCGTCTTAACGTATTCGAATCCCAAGGCATCTCTTCTTTTCCATCTCGTAACTCTCCCTCTTTCGCTTTCGCTCTCGTTCACCACCTTCACCCTCCGCACCGTAGAAAAGCGAGCTCGTTGCTCCTCAAGCAGGCATATGGAAGGTGTTTGACGTGCTAGCAATTCGAGGAGAGAATGCGGGGCGATTGATCCCTAAAAGCCCCGAGGATAAACTCGCGCGTTTTTTTCGCTCGGGATGAAATATCTCTGGCGAGAGGAGCCGCGTGCGTGCGCGCACGAATAAAGCGTTTATTCAACCGGAGGTGCGCTGTATTGACGTGAAATTTTTTTTCACTCAACCCTCCACATGCCGATTATTTGTTCACCTTCCAGCAACGTCTTAATTTACTGGAGAATTAGCTTTAACATATGCGTCATTGGCCGTCATCAGTGCAGGTGGACGCGATGTAAAAGTATCATCAATAATAAACGAAGCAACATAATCTATCTTTCAAAGTTTTTTTTAAATAAACAAATCTTGATAACAATAAAAAAACTCGCATAAAAGGCTCAAAGTGCTAAAAGTATTTTTGATATATTTCCCTACACAACAATAGCTCAGTTCGACTACGCACTCGATTAATTACGTGACACCCTTCGTTTCTTGTTTCAGGTGGCGATTAAGATAATAGACGTCGAGCAAGGCAAGAAGGATTACGTAATGAAGAACCTGACGAGGGAAGCGAAGGTCCTGTCAATGCTGCAACATCCGAGTATCGTGAGGCTCTACGAAACTATCCGGGTGAGTGAGAAACGCTTTAGGGCTGCAATCAGTTTAGAGAATTTCGACGATTGATCAAATCTCTTTACCCTAATTGACCGCGTCGAAAGTTTAATCGAGTTCTTAATAATAAAGACAATTCGCCACGGTCGATCAACAAGATTTAGCCGTGTCCATTGTGCTCTTGTATAACGATCTATTCATTATCCGTCAAAAGGAAACTATGCCATTCCGTCTCGCGTCATCCCTCTCCTAGGAACAGGCACTCGTATCCTTCGTAGATTGTACGCTATTCTACTCTCGGTCACGCCACTCTCACCCGGTACATGATGTTCGTCAGAATGCCGTGACAAATCGCGAACGTCTTGCAATTTCGGCGATGTCAGAGACCGAAATTTAACGTCATCCAAAAGAGAAAGAGAGAGAGAGAGGGAGACAGAAATGATCCATCTCTCTAGATTTAATTAAACACACCATTTAGTTGAATTTATGAAGCAACTTGGATGCGTATCAAAGTAGGAAAGCTTTGCACCCTTTAACCACTTTTGCCTTTGTAAGAAACTTAGGGGGTTCAAGCGAAAAAAATTATTATTTCCTATACTCTCAATTTTCAAGTCTATCGATTTTTGATGAAGATTTCTAGATAGACTGAAATCGACTATAGATAGATTTTGATAGACTACTAGTAGATTCGAAATTTTATATCACAGACACATAAAAATCTATATTTGTTCATCATGAAATGAATGCGTATTTTTACATCTACAAACTTGGGGAATCGATTTTTTTTTCGCCAAAATTAAATTGGTTTCAATCCGCGAGTATAAACTCGGAAATTATTATTTTGAGTTGCGATCCTTTCTGCGCCGATACAGAGGAAGCTCGGACCGGTACCATTAATGCGTTGCATCGTACGTGACCCGGCTGCTACGGACGCGAACGTTGACCCAACACGCGGACTCGCGGGCGCACGTGCACGCGCATATACGTACGCACGCATACGTACGCGCGCGCACGAAGGTATATACGGGCGGGAACACGAGGCGAGAGGAAAAAAAAACCCCGGGGAGAGGACTCTCGTATGCTTGTACGACGTAATTGAATTCATGTGTGGGACGTCGATATCAGAGGCTCTCTCCCGGCGGCGCAGCATCGCGCACCTCGTTTACTCTGAAAATTTTGTTAGTCCGCGCGCTCGCTCGTCACGATCGAGTTACGAGGACGAGGGTGTGTACGCGCCGGGAAAGATAAAGTACGTAGGAAAATATGACGGGAACGCACATGCCGCCGCCGATAGCCCTTCCCCGTCTCCCCCGCCACGTGTGAGATTCGAGAATTTCGGAGCTCTGCGAAATATTCCCGCGCGAGATGAACGGGCGACTGGGGTGGCTTGCCAATGTCCAACCGGAGAGAGAGAACGTGTAAAATTTTTCAAGCTGGATACGTCGCTAGAATCATTCTCTACAACTCTACATGTGGGAGATGGTGCACGTCGCATTTTCCTTTTAATAATGACTCGACTAGAAAATTGTAATTTACGAGTCGTTATGATGAATTCATTTCTAAAATCTACGTCTAAAATTTCCCAAATCTTATCTACAAAATTGTCGCAAATTGTTCCAAACTAATCCAAACAAATTAGTCTGAACAAATCACTCTACGGATACGGAGTTGTAATAGCAAGCCAATTTATCCCAATTATACGGAGTGCCCTTGTCCATATTTGTGTAGAATTGTCCTCAGAATAAACAGAGTTCAGTTACGTTTCGCGATGCGATAACATGTAGGAAACGTATTCGAATACTTCAGGGAGCGGAGCGCTCAAATATATCCGTTAGAAGAACGATCGTTCCCGCGAGCTTTCATAAATGGACAAACGAGTTTCGCGATTGCACCGTTCGATTCTTCTCTCTCGGCGGAAATGATTTTATAGTCTGCAGATGGTATTACTTTCTGCGCGCGTTTATGAAACGCGCGGATAGAGGAGTGAGTCTTGTTTTATTTAAGCTGTCTCATCGAGGGGAAAGAGCTATCGGCGATGAGAATGCTCGCACCTGACGGCAAATATGATAATATCGAGACGACACCCCACCTCGTCTTTCTTGCCGTCGCCAAATTGGCTATATATGACGTCGCCTTATATCTCATTTCCACATCGTAATCTTTACGACGGTGGAGGCTCGCCTAGGGTGCCGGCATCTAAGCGCGATTTCAACTGCCAATTCTGCTAGATTCTTCGGAGCATCTGCGCCTGCATGCAGGTCGTAAAGTATAGTCGTTTTCCAGGCAAGTCACTTCTCTTAAGGTCGCCTGTCAGTGACATGATTTCGCGACGACAGCAGCCCGTTTCCAAACGACGACATCACGCGATCGACGATACCGCCAGGACTCATTAAATATGCAAATGGCCACTTTTCCTTGCATTAATTATTGATAGAGTATTTTGACGTCGCTGAAAGTCAAGCGCCGCCACAACCGTTTTTACACTTGTGAATAATTTATTCTAATAAAATATAGATTATGCTTAATATAAAAATTCGCAAACGCGATTTATGTGATTAATTTGAAATTATTCATTTCATATGTGTTCAAGTATCATATATACATATGTATAAATACAATGAGAGATATACTTTCGAATATATGATATACGCGAAGTGTAGTGATAAAAAAATGTCATTTTGTCATACCGTAAATTCACGATAGAACATAGCAGTGCAACAAAATTTCATCCTCTGCGAGGACAATGTATCGGCGACCATTTTTTGTGTCGTAAAGTTGCGGTTATTGCAGTGCCATAGTATAAACGCGCGTATCTCCCAACATTTTAGGCAAAACCGTGGCATTTACGGGTTAGCAATATTTTCCTGCCTATAAGTCACTGGGTAGTTTATTTTATTATCCGTCACATATACATAGAAATTTAAGATTACTGCCCATAAAAAGCTTTATAGAGAAACAGAGTTTACATAATTTACATCTCTATTAATTGCATGTATTATGATATTATTAACACTTTTATCTCATCTAAATGTTTCATTTTTATCTCGAGGAAAATCAATTTATCTGAATATTCGATTCAATTAAAATTGTGTATATCCTGATTATAACATTACTAGTTATATGTATAATCAAGAAAAAAGAATATATCTTTATTTCAATTATTTATTCGTACATATTTGTAAGCTAGGGACAGTTATTCTGAATCACTCTGGGAGTAATAAGAAAGCGCGCACGCGTGCCTGTCGATTTTTACGAAGATGCATGTCCAGCGGGCAGCGTGTTACTCATGCTCGGGATATTGAAGGAAAGCCGCTTTAAGCGCCAATTAAGGTCATTATTGTCGGCCGTAAACGTGCCGCTCGCGCGATTTTATGTCGGTACCGATGTTACGAGCCGACGAATCGCGTAGGACTTGCCCGTTACTGGCGTCCAACGACGCCGACATCTCCCTCGTTCGAGGGACGAAGTTGCTATAAAAAAGAACGCGTCGGTAACCGCATTTGCAGCGGATTATTACAACGAATTGGAATTGCCTTCGTTTTAGGACTATGATGTCATCTTAGATAATAATGTAGAGATTCATCTGAAACAATTTGGGTAAGCTTATTTTCGTCTTGTCATAAATAAAGCGACCTGTCCGAGCGTACAATGACGGAAAACGATTGCGCGAATATATATTAGGAAAACAATATTACGCGGAAAAGTCTGAGTTGCAGAATGCGCAACGACGATCCGCGCGTGCTTACTTTGTAAGGAACTTTCGGGGGAAGACGACGATTCGAACGATCGATGGAAACGATCCAGAGTTTTTGCCAGATCGCAAGAATCGAGGGATACGCGAGCATTAAATTCGCGCTAAGGAAAAGTCCGCTTTAAATTCCACTCGGAATTCTCGGGAATAGGATCTTGTGTAACTGATGCGCACCTTTTTGGCACGAGTTGCGAAAGCGATGCTCGTGCCATACGCTTCTTGTTTCGCATGGAGAAATGACTTTCACGTCCGGCTCTTTCCCCATCTCCGGCCCTTTCCGTCGTGCCATACCTTCCCCTCGTTTACATACGCCGAATTTACGTTCCTGTTTTACTCGTACCCGATGATATATCGAAATCGGGTATCTCACGTTTCACCCTGGCTCCGGTTGATTCGGTTGGCAAGCGCTATATCAACAAGTCCCCGTCAAAACGAAACGGCGATTCTAGCCAAGCGAGATAGAGCGGTGCGCATCTCTGGTGAATTGACTTTGCAAGTGGTCGAACTCCTCAGAAATTCTCGTTTAGTTTCTGTTGGCTGGAAGTTCCCCTTCGGTCGCTTTCAGCGCGCCGAACAGAATAATGCAGAGTAAAGCTTAAATCAAGCCAAATGATATTTTTGAAAAATTTATTTGCAATCAACTATTCTGACGAGTTCTTCATCCGACAAATACCATAGCAATTTCATATCTCAAGAAATATTTCGGAATTTCTGTCAAACCTTTTTATCAAGAATTTATGTGTTAAGTCTGTAAAATAAACACGCAATAAATGTATTAGTAATTACTAAAATCTTATTGCGAATGATTAAGCCCTCTTGGAATAACTAGCGCGATAGTCAGCGGAAAGGCAAATTGAAAATCTCGTCCCGTTCGATCTCGTGCTTAACATTCGACCGCTAATACGCGCGTGCGAAATTTATTCAGTTCTCGTGATTCACGCGACTCATAATTAAAGCAGTCAGGCCGATGTGTCCAGCCCCGAAGAATTAAATAATCATCGGCGCCCGATCGAACACCGACCGGCCATTGGCTGGGCGCGACGAATCGCTCTGACCGTAACTCGTCGGCCACGCGTGAACGCGCCGCTCCCCCCATGTCGCCGCATGCATATCGTTGTATTAAGGTAATCACTTAATCGACGGGGCCCACGCACGTGTCTCGCAAGCGCGTGCGAAATTCAGGAAACGCTTTCTCGATAATTACGATGCGCCTCCACCTCGTGGTGCATTTTAAATACACATGCATGATCAATTTCGTACGACCGGTCCCGGGCTCTCCCCAGCTCGTTGCTTGTTGCTCCATTTTCACGGGCGACGACTAAAACGTACCTACGTACCCATGCTTCGACGTCGAGCCGCACGAAACGAAAAAATAATGAGAGGAGATTGTACACGATGTGTTAACGTTATTTAATAAATTTAAAGCGCGTCATCGTGAATTATCTTCTTATTAAGGAATAACCTGCTTTCCCCCCTTTTGTTACGTGCAATTTACTCCTGAATTATAATCGTGAATTTCAATTGCATCCTACCTAAATGTTCTACAACCAGACAACGATTCAATATGATTAAGTACAAATAGAATTTATACTACGCAAATTTTTCAAATTGTTACTCTGAGATTTTGATATCACTTTGCTGTAATTTCAATAAATTCATATTTCTACAAGATATGTTTGGCGCAAGACACATCTAAATTCGAATACCTCGGGATTGTATAGACTTTTAGAACCTCGTATTAAAAACAGCACCGCGAGAGTCTAAGAACTTAAAGGACCAAAAAAACCAAAGAACCGGTCCTACAGAATCCCATGTTATTGTATCTCTAAAACCTCTATGATAGTCTCGCGTTATCGACGCGGGGAATCGATAACGGTTTAATTTAACGCCTGCTTGCAGTGTGGATCCGTGTACTATCTCGTGACGGAACTCGCGACCGGCGGCGACCTGTGCACACACATTAAGGAGCAGCCGGCCGGTAAACTGGACGAGAACACGGCGAGGCTCTACGCCAGACAGCTGGTCGCCGCGCTCAAGCACATGCACTCGAAAGGAGTCGTTCACCGGTGAGTCACCCGTGCTTTAGTCGCGTTGCGCGCGAATTTTCAGACGGTAATTCGCGACTGGTCCATGCGAAACTTTCTAAACTTCTTTGCAACGGGATGTGTAGAAACAATTAATGAAAAGTTTATATTTTTCCTCATAAAATGGAAATTTGATTTAAAACCGTAAGAGGGAAATTTCAGTTCGAGAATTTATTCAATCATTACAGGATATTTAACGTAAAATAATAGCAAAATGTAAGGGAAGATGCGATCAAATTTATGCCGAGAAGAACCCCACGTTAATCTGATCAGAAAAATTAAATGAGAGGAAATGAAGATACTTAATAAAAGAACTCCAACTCGCTGTTAACATACGATGTTCGTCGACGGCCGTATTTCTGCGAACGGTATAAATTGCACTTAAGATGCAACAATCTTATGAGGATCTGCCGAGCGCGATCATTTACCCGCGTCGTTTTCTTCTCCACGGTCTAATAATATTCAACCGCACGACGTGTCGTGCCTTCTTTTTTTTCCAGTTGACCGCGGTGATGTACGGCGTTGGCCGGCCGTATCGTTTAAATAAAGAAATCGTCCGGCGTATTACACACGGGGGAGAACGCTTGCGATCGCGACCCTGGAGAGCCGGCTCTCTCTCTCTCGTCCGGCCCGTCTCGTGCGATCGCACCGTGTCGATAACGACGCGTGTTCCTGTTTATTACGAGCGGAATTACACTCGCGAGGATTCTTGCTCGCGCGTTTCCTCGACCGGGAATGCTCCCTCGTCGGCCCGGCTAACGATTAAAAGCAGCTTCCTGAATTAATTGACCGGCAACGGGCAGGTTTCCCCGTGTGTTGCTCGTGCAACGCGTGCACTAATTTTGTTAGCGTTTAAATTTATCACAGTACACACGATAGCTATTTATATCTTGTATCCAAGAATTATCTCGAAAGCACTTAGAAGTATCACCTCTAGGTTTCCGACACCTCGCATGAATAAGTTAGCGCTATGATTGAAATTGGAAACACAAAATATCATTTATCGCTTCTATTTTTCACCACATTGTATTTTCATATCACATCCCCTAAGTTAAGCATATTGCGCACGTATAAGCGAGACTGCTAAATCGAAAATTGCGTAGATCATTTTTTACGATGAATCCCTTTGCCCATAGGCATATAGGGTGTCTCGATACCACACGGTATTTTTCTTCAATCATTAATGTTAGACATCAACCTAAAAGTGGCTGTCGCTTCAAATGTGTTGGAGGACAGTTAGTCTTGGAATTAATTATAAACTACATATATCTATAAAATCTGCGAATATTATCTGAGAAAATGTTCGGTAGATAATCCATACACCGTATATATCTCGCGTGCGTTAACGTTCCCGGCGCAGAAAGACCCGTATCGCAATATTTCGGCGGGCGTCGCGATGTCGTATGCATCATCCGTAAAGGGGACCCGGTGATTTTCAACATGTTCGCGAGGAAGGCGCCGCGTCGCTTTCCCCGCGAAAGAGGAGGCGTAATGACGCACGCACGTGACGCGTTACGAGGTGGAGTATAGTTCGCTTTTGTTGCTCACGAAGGATCGGCGAATATAAAGCAGCCGGCAATATGGCGTACGACACGGCAGTTTGTTTTCGTCGAAAGCGCAAAGTCTCAATCTCGGATGATGGTGATAGATCGTCGCTCTCACGGACTCGCACGTCACGGATGAGGGAGGCAGCGGGGAGGGACGAAAAGGGTGTCGGACTGCGAGGGATCTCGCAAGGAGGGTTAGGAAAATCGCTATAAGCGATCGCTTAACCCCTCGAGAGATTAGCCCGTTTCTCGTTCGCGCGGGGAAAGAGAGAGGCAATGCTTCCTGCTAATGGAAATGGAGAAGATTTGGTGCTAAGGATAGTTAACGATCACTGCCCGCGGATTCGTTCTTTTTTGCCATGCTGTGTATTCTCAGATTAAGACAAACGAAGTCAGGAGCTACTTCGACTTATTTCTGATAAAGAACGTTTCAGTTCTTCTTCCGACGCGTTATCTTTGCGAAAGTTGTTTTTCAGAATTATCTTGATAAACTATGTGATACACGTGTGACTAATGATAGCCGATATTCTTGATTCAAGTTCCCTTCAATTGCTTAATCCAACTGTAAACAATTCCATAGATCTTAATACACGTTGCGTGTTAAGATTAAAGGTGTTTACACAGAATGAAGATATGAAGAAAGATTGCTAAATGATAACGAAACAGACAGCAATGTTTATCTTTAACTAAAGAATTAAATTGTTTGTTCTGTATTTTCTCTTCATCCGATGTTGTCATATATCGTCACATACAATTCCGAGAGATTCTCCGCGGATTTTCTCGACAAGGGATAGTTGCGAAGAGTGAAGGGAAGAAGGGAAAGAGGAATCCTTTGTATAGCAGCCCTCTTCGCTCGGGACCGCCGAACATCCGCAGGCTCACGTTTTAATTCCGACGAACGCCTCCCGTTTGCTCTGCCATTATTCGCCGGACAAAGCCATGATCCTCGAGCCGTGAGGGCACGGACTTCTTGCGGGATCCTCATGAACGGGGGCCGGATTACGATTCCTGTACTATGTGCGCTATTCTACCGGAAGAGAGAGAGAGAGAGAGAGAGAGAGAGAAAGACAGTCCCCTGATATATCTGATGAAAGCCGCCTCGCGTGTTTATTGACGCTTTTACTTACGCAGGAAAACTAGTCCCGACAAGTAGTAAGAGTAAACGGTAAAGCTGTAAATCGAGTACCATCGTGTTGCACGCCGACAGTATCCAACGGAACCGGTAGCAATTATTCTATACGCGTTTGTCTAAACGCCTATTTCAATTAATTGTAAGTTATTATCCTCTGCACTCTATTACAGCTACTTGCACGATTAGTTCTCTCGACGAGAAAATATTACGTTGGACTTTCTATGGACTTGTTCTTAATCTTCAAGCTACATGTATTCAGATCTGCAGCCATCTACATAAATAGAGAATATAACGAAATATTAACTTGACTCAATAACATCTCCCAATATTTCCACAAAAGAGTATTATGAAAAATTGAGAATAGATATCTATTTCTTCGCGTGGTGGATATGAGATATGAAAAGACCCTAACGCGAACTTATTTATAAGAAGTTTATTCACCGTTCTTGGAACCGTTCTTGGAGAACGGACCTTACAATGCTACCGTACGGTGTCAGGTCGAAGTTCGCCGGTGCAAAAAAATCGGGCGTGTAAGCCGGTGAATATTCAACAGAGGCGAATACCGTTATAATCTAGGATGAATTCGCCTCAGCGAGCCTCTTTCTCCCACTTTTTCTCCCTCTTTCTATCTGTTTCTTCGCTCGCCTCAGATCACGTGCGAAACGAGCGGGAGAGGAAAAGGCGGAAAAGCATCTCAGAAAGTATCAGCGACCGGCGGCGCGGCGGTAGAAACGTTAATGGACACACGGGCACTCGGTTATCCGCCTAAGTATAGTACTTACGGTGCCTGTATATCTTTCGGCCCGTTATACGCGTAGTTTCGCCAGTCCGAAGCGCTTCCGCCGGCTGGCTAATCGAGTCTATGGTTGGCTAATTGGCTCCGTTCGCCGCCGCTGACCTTGATCTCTCGCGGCTAGTTTTATTTCGCCATTTCTATTCCACCAGCGTGCCATCTCGTCGTCGCCCGGATGTCGCGTCGATTCTCATCTCATCCGCACGAAGACCACAATTACCTCGCCCCGAGAAAGTTTTTTCGTAGGGATGACGATGGGCGAGAGATGGGTAACGAATATAGTTACAGCGCGTTCTTACGCATGGTAATTAAGATGTGGGGAAACGTGAAATGCGGAAGATAAGATATGGCTATGACATAGGAAACGTACCTAGTATTGATTACAGCTAATATGTATTAATTAATCCAATCATTTTTTGCTAGATATTATTTCGTTAACTATGAAACTTTAGATTTTTATAAATACGAGTGTATTATTGATATTATAGCATTGTGTATAAATATTATAAAAGAAAAGATTACTTTTTTATTAATGGAAACTCTTGGTTTCCATTAATTGTAAGATTTTTTTACGTAATATATCTTTCGTGTCAATTTTAATATAAAAGATTGATGATTAAAGGCAAAATATATCACAAATATATCCTTTAGGTTTCTACCCGTGGCGAGTGGAGCATTCAAATCTCGGAAATAGAAAGTCCTCGTTGCACCGCGGCGCGACAAAAGCCGACGACACATGTAATAATGCCAGATCGATCACCGAGATCGATCGGCGTGACGAAACGGTCGATCGGTCGACCGATCGATCGATCGGCCGATCGCAAAGGTGCAACGATGCCCGCGGGTCTCACGACGTAGCTACGCGACGGTGTGTTCCACGAACTTTAGCATTTGTGCTAACCGCGAACGGGGCTGCTTGATAATCCACATTAACATGGGAATAAGATGCATTTCGAGGCCGGTGCCGAGCCTCAATAACGTATTGCCTATTACATGGAAACGATACCGCTCAATATCTCGCTCTCCGCACACACCTCGGACACGTCCGCTCCTTGCGACAGCTCTCCTCTACTTCTTACACCGAACAATTTCAACTTGAGGCCGCGGCGAAACTGAATCGGCAGTTATGCCGGTTTCACACGGACAGAATAAATTTATCAATAAATTCGACGACAACTGACTAGATTTATTTGTGAAATATTATAAAAGTATATAACATAATAGAGCTTTTAAATATTTTAAAGAGAGCACGAAATTCTACAAATTCTTAATTATATTACAGTAACAAATTATATCACATTACTTTATTGATAGTAATCAATTATTCGATTTGTGCTATTTTTTTATTGTTAAAATTTGATAACATATTACGTTGTTTTTTAAATTAAATTAACAAAATTTTCAATAAAGAGGGTTTTGGAGGTCAGACAACAATCTGTTAAAAGGCTTAAGGATCATTCTAGCTTCTATAAAGGATTTACAATACGCCATTTTATGACTCCTATGAAATCGATCTTACTTTCACGGTCATGCTTAAATATAACTCACTGGCGTGCCCCTCTGAAATAATATTTATTATACTCGCTGGAACTGCACGAGGATGTTCGTTTCCATCGAAAGTACTACGAGTTCGATCATTCCCGCTGTGGAGAGAATTTAAAGTACGGGATTGTTCCCCGATTTACTACGCCGTCCGTAATGGACACGTTGCCTTCCAAGTTTTGTAATCGATATCGCCGCACAGAAGAATATGACAGTCGTCATCGCGAATAACGAATATGCTTCAATTTATTCGTAATTTTCGTTTGATACTAGAATATCGTTCAAGCGAGACAACGATTCCCAAATGATATAAAAAAATAACTTCAATTAATATATTACTTCACAATATATAGTAAAAATTAAGATAAAAATTAATTAACACTAAAGGCAATAATCCTAAATTGATTACACATATATTTTTTTAATTGCAATATTTTAAAATACTTTGCCGTTAATAATACTTTAACATTTGTCTATTGTCAAATATTACGTGTCGCCAATTTTTCTGAAAATAACAGCTTGATCTCCCTCATTTCTACTTTATTTCATATTCTCAGGGTCTTCTCTATGCGTCTCACGGGCACATATTAAATTGTTCGAGTAATCCGATCCTTAGTTATCGCCTGCGAAATCGCAACATCGGGATGCGCGGCAGGTGCGCGTCGTAGCTCGCGAGACATCGAACTTGATCAGCCTCCGGATGAGGCGCAGGTGCTGCAGAAAAGTTTCTACGGGTATGAGTCGGACCGCGAGGGCGATATTTTCTGGCTTCCCGCACCAGGCAGTTGACAGGAGCGTGATATAGGGACGGAGGAACGGACTCGATTGTTTTTCCAGCGATAAGACGGAGACGGCGGCGCGGGCGGGCCGCCTTCTAGAAGACCGGGGATCTCCTGCGGCCCCCATCGCGCGCGGCACTCGCCATTACCGCACGGAAATTACCTCGAAATTAATTTAAACTTTCATAACAAGTAAACTGGTCGCCAGAGACGAAACGAGATAGCGGCGGCCGCCGGATCATCCCAAAGCGAAGTGGCCGGATAGCCGGCATCGGGCCTACTCTTAATAGCCATTTCTGAATCTCTTGTGAAGTATTAATTAACAGGAAACCGCTGCGGTCGAACGTTTCGCGGACTATCTATCCTCCTTTTTCTCTTGAGTTTTAATTCCAAGCGTTTCCGACGTAAAACTTAGCATTTAACTGTCTTACTGTAGAAATATTTAACGCAGTATTTTTATGGTATATTCTAAGGTAATATAATGATAATATTACTTGGAAAAAATTTGACAGATACTAATTTATTAATAGTCCCAATAAAAAACTATAAACTCAACTTTACAGTTGTTAATAGAATTAAAGTTATGGAGAGCGCGCGCGCGTCTATTTCCGTTTTATCCTGTGCGAATTCGCTATCTTGTTACAGTCGTAATGCGAGAAGGCCAACTTAATCAATGTGCAACCATAAAGAAGGATAAAAAGGGAGGCAGTCTCCTCTACTAATACTAATTTATTCTGTAAAACGCTTACACCGGGGTGCGATTTGTCTCCGGAAAAGAAAAGCGGAAGCGGGAGCAGGAACAAATCGAACGCACGTACGGTTTGTCCGTTCACCCGACACTCAGCCGGGTGATTTATTTCTTAAATCAATTAAGGAGATCTGTATGTCGAGTCCGTGGGGTGGTCTTAGAGACGGGGTAGAGCAATTCCAGGCGAAGCCCGCGGTTCTTGCCGCGTTCGCAAAGAGGGTGAGAAGATCGGAAACATGAACGGGATTGGCGGGGCGTAAAGACTCGCGAGCGAGAAAGACGAGATCGATAGGTGCAAAGGAAAAAGCGTATAAAAAAAAAGAGGGAACGGAAGCCGGGGAACGCAATCGTCCCGCTTGCTCGCTGCGGTTTCTCGCCGTTGCGAGAAGGATCGGAGACTCAGCGATTTCGAGATTGATTCCGCACGTTCGCGCTCGAGAGAAGTCACTGATTAAAAAGCGGTCTTACCCCATTAAGGAATTGAAAATTAAAAAGATTTGTTCTAGGATCAGGAAAGCTAAAGATTATCAATTACCGCAGTCATCGAGAGACTTGTGTGCGCCACGCGTACAAATATTTGCTAATTCCATTTTAATCTGAAGAAGAATACTGCCGTCGCGAACCGCCGCAGCTAACTTCAGAATTTATCAAAGCTTAGCTACTCGGAAAAAGAATTAATCCATTATTATGGGAAAATAATTTGTAGACTCAGCTTTCCAGCAAATAAAATTAGCATTTTAAATAAATCTTCTTGCTATCGATATAATAACTGGCGAAATTGCCACGACAGCGTAAAATATGCTGCGCCAGCAAACCTTTTTCTCCGCGCATAAACTGTCATGTACAGGAGTTCTGAGAAGCACAAAGCTACAGAAATAAATGATCGTCGTGCTCGTTCGGGCATTGATAACGACAAACTGTATAATGTGCCACAGTATTCTGTGCAACACCGACAGTCAGTTTATCCTGACAGGCTTATGGTCGTTCAGAAACCAAGGACGAAGTTTATTACCCCTTTTAATGCGATCCTCGAACGCGAACAGTGGCAGCTAATGGGTTAAGCGTTTTCGCGTTTGTCCTCTTCATGGAAATCGCTAAATCTCATACACCATCGTATATTTGAATCGATAGCTCCCTCCCTCCGTCTCTTTCTCTCTCTCTCTCCCTTCCTCCCTCCCACCCTCCCCCCCCCCCCCCCCCCTCTCTTTCTCTCTTCGTACGGTTCGCAATCCGAATCCTTGAATTGCCTCCGAGAGAAAATCCGGTCGCGGACCATTGCTTTCAGCGCAAGGGTGTATTGGACGCGTCCGATCGAGCGGATCCTGTCGCAACATCCCCTTGGCAAGGAATTCCGGGATTGCGAGCGACGTCGCGCGCGTGTACGTACGTGTGTGCACGCGCACGCGCACGTGTGTACACAAAAGGCCCTGGTCCGAGAGCTTGAAGAGGAATGACTGTAGCGGAAGGACCGAGGGACCGAGCTAGGCGGGAAACGCAATTAGAGCTCAACTGGTCGGTGTTAGGAAGAGCTTTCGGATGAGAAGGACGAGGGAGGACAAGAGGAAGGGAGGGATGGCGAACGAGCAGAATTTTCCTGGGGTTTCTGTGGGCGGAGACCGAAAGCGAAAGATCGTTCCGTCCTGGCCGACGGAGACGGAGGGTCCGGCTTCTAGAAATCAATGTGATATCTTTTGCGGTTGCTGAAAAAAATTCAAGCGCAAGAGAGCACCAACCATTGATCCTTTCCTGTTTGTAACGCGACTTGTTCGAGAGCGAACAGCCACTTCTTCTTAACGCGACGTTTACTTTAATCGCAACCCGTTATATGGCAATATATCGCGTAGCTTTATGTTTTTAGGTAATAAGTTTGATTACATTTTATTTTTAAAATATATCATTTTTCATTATTATGAGTATTTTTTTATTAAGCGATGCGCGTTTTTTATTAGCAGCAAAAATATTCTTATAATTTTCTCCCAAATAAAAATTCCATCGTTGAACGGTTACAAAAATAATCGACTTAATATTACAGGCCTCATATACCTATGTCCTCACAAAAGATATAAGAGATTATATATATTCTTACAAAGGACGTGATATATTTGCGTCATTTTAACAAGATTTCTCGAATATCCAGTATTGTGGCGTTTTCAAATGACTTCCTCGAGAGCAGAGCAAATCGTCCGTGGCTGCGATATTTTCTCAAGATCATCTCGGCAGGATTGTCTCCGCGTTTATTTGCGACACTAACAAGTTTTGTGCATTTAATGGAGCGTAACATGCGGCTAGCATTTTGATAAATTCAACTTTCATTGGAGAATACCCGGAAAAACATACATAACGTCATTAATTTCCTCGAATTTTCGTCCATAAAAATAGATATTAGTTTTGCATATCTATGAAATTTAAATTTTATCTGAAGCAGTTTTAATCCCTGATTTCGACAAACATTTGATCCTTCTATTCACTATATTTATACAGAATGTTTCAATTCAAATGGCTCGCGCTTTATTCGCCCAAGAAAGACGTCGAGCGTCTCCAATATATCGGATGAATTTAAATCACGGGATTTCCTTCCGACTCACCGCGAGTAGATCTAAAAGCGTATCTGCAAGAAAACATCTCGAAATACTTTCGATACCATTCGACGATTATTCACTCGGTTTCCAAAGCGGAGGAAAGAGCTACGGAAAGGCGAGCAGGGGAATTTACAGAAATGAATGAAGACGGTTACGGGAGACGGTTCTATCAACATACGTGCATTTCCGCGTCTCGCCTTCTCGACGTCAGGGCGACGTTATCACGTCGCCGGAAGCGCGCTTTGGCTTTCGTCCTGTGCATCTCGCGTCAATTCAATTTCCACGGAAAAAAATAAAGCGCTCCGCGTCGCATCCTTTTCGCGACACCGTCTGGTTGCATTTGCATTGGAAGATTCGCGTGAGCGAGCGAGCGAGCCTTGAGAAATCTCGGATCGGTGCGATCGATCGCGCAAGGTCAACTGACGTTGTTAATGCGCGGCACGCGCTGACGCCATCCGGTTGCATTTGCATACAACAGAGGAAACAACGCTGTTGGTCACCGTTGGTTCACCGTTACGCACCGCTAGGGAACTTTTCCCTGAACACGGATGAAGGACGCCGCGGCGACAACTTTTCCATCAAAGAGATGAAGAACTAAAGGGACAGTCTTCACAAATCTTACGATGAATTTACTTTAACTAGAGTCTTTTACTTTAACTAGATAACTAGAGTCTATAGAAATTTTTCATTTGAAATCCGATAAGATATTTAACATGAAAGATAAAAGACCGCCCTTTGGCTTGGGATTATAAGAAGTTATCACAGATTTTAATTTAAAAAAGTTACATTAGAGAGATGAAATTAAAACATTGTAAAATATCGAAGTATAAAAATAAAGGCCACGTAAAAGCATAAAAATCGGCCACGTAAGATGCAACAAGCGTAGAAGTCGTTGTGAAGAAAAAAATATATAAAGAATAATACATGCGTATAAAAAGCAAGGAGATCAAGTATATACGTCGTCATAATCTACCTACGAATTATGTCTTTCAATAGACTCCACGTAAGTCCAGTAGACAGTGGGCTTGTACCTCGTTAATTTGCAAAACAAATACATTTTGTAATCTAGGAGCGGCGTTCGCGAGCGGATTATGCAATTTTTTTTATCTGTTTTTGTCGATCGCTATATATGTATCGATAGTACAAGTTGCTGCATGCTCACCGTTCCGAGAGTATCTTGACCGTCGTTCTCTTAATCGCCTATCTTAAATCTTGCGCAACGATGTGTCGGTTCTGTCGCCCTTTCGATGAATTTTAATGACCGTCACGAGACATTTAAAAGTCGCGGCGCGTAAAGATAGACGTATGCGCTCAGGTTCCGGTTTGCCTTGCGCATGAAAGCGACAGGATTATACTGACGACCGTTTCTTTCGTTTTTCCTCTTGTTTTTTTTAACCTCGTCAACGCGACATGCCAATTCACGTTGGTATTAATACGCATCTGCTTCATTAGCTAATAGCATTTCATTAATACCGGCTTCAATGCAAAAAATTCGAGGCCTTTCACCCTCGCTCGATTGCCGATCTTAAACAGGCAATAATTCAATCCATTCGCAATGGAATTATTTTCACTTTTAAGATTCTATCAAACCAAATTGTTAAAAAAAACATACAAGTATTACTCATAATCTCCATGAATTTTTTTTCATTTTATATATATTTTAATACTCTTCAATTATATTTTAATACCAAAAAGGTATAGAAGAATAAAAACATGGGAAGCATGAAAAAACATTGATTAAATTATCTTAAAGAAATGATTGATTGTTCATTGTAGAATTTACAATGGACAAAAAACATGTGAACCTTGGGATACTCCCGCATATGAGTGAGTGCTACTACCTACTACAGACGCAAACATCCGCGCGTTGTAACTGGTAAAGGGTTAGAGAGAAAGTCGTTACGGGAGTAACATTATTCCTCGCCTCGGTGATGGCTTGGCGTACGAGTGCATTGTCTCGGTAATTCACGAGCGAATTTGTCCGTTCCCCGCCACCTCTCCTGCCCTCAGTCGAGCGCTAAGGAAACGTGCGTAAATACGCATAACCGGTCTGGCACGCTTTATGCACTCGATAATGGTGCATTTACTCCCCTCTGTTCCCCGTCAAGTGCATCACTTGCGATATACAGCTCGCTATAGGTCCTTCTCGATCGCATCTCTTTTCCGCCCTTTTCTCTCTCGATTCGTTTCCTCTCCTTGCCCCCCTCCCGCCTCAATTTTCGTTTCCTTTCTTTCGTGCTCTGTTATACAAATTCTTAGCCGGCTGTATCGCTACAGCGCCGCTATATTATCACGTGTATATTCCTTATTGAATAATAATATTTAAGTTATGGCAAATCTAACAACTCTCGAGGAAGTACATATAATTAATTGTGGTTGGTTAATGTTCTCCAGTTTTGTTTTCAGGTTTTTGTAATTTAAATATTCGCATTTCTTTGTATTTCTTTATTTTACTATTCTTTTTCTTTAGATCGTCTTGTAAATTATAAAATAAACTTAATGAATTAAGTTATTTGTGATTCAAACTTCCTCCGTATTCACCCTTGAGACATTTTCTGGCAGACCATTATAATTATCAAAGTAGATATAATCAGATACAATCTATTAGCCCTAATACCCCATTCTATAACGAATTTTGGCGCTATATCGTTCAACCTACATCTCTTTCCCGTAACGACGTAGTTCGGTAGCGTAGGTACTACCGCTTATCAAAAAAATCACCAGCGCTTTTTGCGCTCACATTCGAGCGTAAAACACGAACTTCCGCGATGGGCATCTTCCCTCTCACACGCAGCTCTCGCTATTATTGTCCGTTCGCTTTTATCGCCGCCACGGTGTAATAATAAATCCTCCCTCCCCTCGTTTATGGTGTGAAAGAGGGAGAGAGCGATCTAAGCTGGTGTACCTGAGAGATATGGGAGGAATATATCGCTGGGACGATTTTACGGAAGGCTACCCGCGATAGAGCCGTATCCTGTTACGAGGAAACGTAAGGCGGTGTGACGCGCGAACGATTATCTCGTAGACGAGACGAGCACCTTTGATGTCTTCTGTGACACGAGGACACACGCTCGTTCTCGTGATTCTATTCAAGAGCTATTCTCGTCTTCCAAGAGTATCCTCTTGAAAAACGTCGTCTATACCGAGCAACATTTTTCTTGGGAAATAAAAAATCGAAATATCGATCGCGAATGTAATTATTTACAATTATTTAGTGCGCTTTCCAACGTAATTAATAAAATTTTGGTAATTAGCAGATCTGTATGAGATACAAACTACAAAAACATAAAACTGACAGTACAACCAGACGAGAGTATGTACTTTAACTTACTCTTGCCATCAAATCATCATTTCTCAACTGTATTCTTCTATATTATTTAAATTTCTTTGGTTTGAAGCTTATGCTTCAGACAATGTTCAGATATTATTATTATTATTCAAAGTCTTCTTTTTTAGGTTTTATTTCCGTCGTACCGTTATGGTAAACGCCCAGTGTTAATCATTCCTCGCCCGGAACATAGTTGCGATAGCTATAAAATCATAAATACGAATATTTAAGCATCTACGGCATTTACAATTTCTCGGTAGCTTGAAACCTTCAGGACCATGATCTATCAATGCATTTCCGCCGTGAGATAACGGTCGATAGCTCTACGCGCGCACGAGTCTTTTTAAAGTACCTACGCGGCGTGAACGCGCGGCGCCCGACGAAAAGCCCGTCTCGGACGAGTTTATAGTCGAACGCTATAAAAGCGAAAGAGCAATATAAACCCATATCCGGGCAAGCTTGCAGCGGAATGGCTAGGCCAATCTCGGATATCTTTCATCTTTTGCCGCTTCCCGACCAGCAAGAGACCCTATAGGAGTACTCGGAGTACTTCTGGTAAAACCGCATCCCCCTCCTCGTCTCTGCACCTTGTTTTCCGTCTTTCGTCCTGCCGATATACCTCTTTCACATCTCCATTTTAACTCGCCTCCCCTCGACTCGGTGAATCCTCTGACAGCGGCGGCGCGGGCGCGGCGGTATATGCTATAAGCCACGAATTCCCGATAGATTGATCGTAAAAACGACGTTCATTGACTCGCGCGTATCTGAGAAACTTCAGACCCAACGCTTGCAAATTGGTTGCTGTGAACCACGGGAGAATCCTCGGGATCTCTGAGATCGCTTGATTTTACAAAAAAAAAAAACTCCGGTACGATAGAATTTAAAGACGGAACATTTTCTTAAATGAAAATTTTATTTCATTTCATCAAAATGTCTCTTAATATCAAATAACTACATAATTATGTCGATATTTTGATATCGAGGTACTCTTTTTTTTTAATTTGTATTTGATATTTTCACTAATGCCACGAATGGATCGATCCTTGCGACATGTTAAATAATATCGTCGACAGAGTGTGACTAGTGACAAATGTCGAAATTGGTGAGTTCGACGGAGAGTGATCTCGGTCGTTTGTAAAAGAAAGGGGGGAAGCCAAAACCAGCGAATCCAATACCTACTAGTCAAGGACCAAAGGGAACGGAGTCTCCGAGAAGGACTAATTTACGCGGAGATTGACGCTCTCTCGTACAGCCTGACACGTTCTAATGGAAAAGATGTGTCTCTAATATCACCGACTGATCGACCATCGGGAAACTATATCCGTTCACGGCAAATCCCATCGGAAGAACTTTCGACTTGCTTGCTAGTTTGCTCGCCAATACTGCTAGTTACTTTCTTTGGCCTTTCATCCTTTACTCACAAAAATTGTGGAAGATTATCATTAATTTCAAATCATTCTAAATTTTGCCGTAATCTAATTGCAGAAGGGATCAGTCTTACCAGACTTCATGTCGAGATGTTTTGTAAAATATTAGCTTTAATATCAAATTTTTTGACGTTGCTGCAATAGCATCTGCTTTTCGCGCGTCCTATCGAGCAATTCACTACCGATGCTCGCGATGCAATCTCTTTTTCCCGAAATTGGATTTCCGGGCTCGACTGCATGGCCGCGATCATACCGTCGCACCGCATACACGCTGTGAAATTTAACGCTCGCAATTACGGATTCCGCACCGCGTCGCATTTTCATCGCGACGCACACACGGTGGATATATTCGATTACAAATTGATCGTTCGAATGGGGGCTGAACGCTCGCGAAACAATGAGGATTAACGAGTAGCTCTAATTCACCCCGTTATGAAAAGATAAAAGTAACGAATAACACACCGCACGCAGGCGTTTTTATCGTTTATTGTTCGGTTCTGACGCGCATTTAAATATGCATTAAAATACTGTCATGAGATTTCCGTCGCGCTTTTCAATGCACTCGGATACATTAAATAAATATGGTCTCTTTGATGCCATAATAAAGCGTATATTAGTTGCTACGGATAAGCCGCTATGTGATTATAAAAAAGAAATTTAAAAAAGAATTTCCGAAAGTTTTTGAAAAATAAATACAAATAAAATATTTGCATTAATTCATAGCAAGGCCATATATTAAATAATAATTATAATTAAACAGTAGCTACAGAAATGATAAATCTTTCACCAGATAAAAAGTTATTGTATTATTTTTTAATTTTATTTGTCTATAGTAATACTATATGTATAATTTAAGATATAAAAAATAATCCGATAATTCGATAAGATTTAATTTGTTCCGTTATGTCATCTATATTATAATTAATAAGAATACAGTTCATGAGGTGTGAGATCATACTGCACAACTAAAAATTCTCAACGGAATATTCCTCTGGATTTTTACATTCAAGTACATATTTTCTGAAAATCCCATTCGCGATAGGTGGATATAAATGAACTGAAGTTGACCACTAAAAACCAGAATTTAAATGTATGGCCGTTCTTGCAATAAAATACCAATGCGCGACAATGCGCGAGGAGTTTCGAATATGCGTACGACGCCTAGGTCAGGTTGAGTGGCGTGCATCGACCCTGAGGAGTCGATAGCGTCGACGATGTTCGACGTCGCGTTGCTCGCAGCAGCTCCCTCGACCTCTCTATCTGTACGTTGAACCTGAGGGGTTCGGTACGTCGCTCTCGAGCGGGAATCGCACCCCTTCACGGCTCCACGACCTCCCGACAACCTTCTTTGCCTCCTCCTCGTCGTCCTTGTTTCTCTCTGTCTCCCTCTTTCGGTCTCGCTCTCGTCTCTTACGTCGACTTTGGTCTTTCGCACACATACACTCGCCTACGCACACCGCAAAAGTGCCAATGCTCCTGACGCCGACGTCGGCCCGTCGTTAATTCCCTGCCTCGACGCCCACGATCGGTGTTTTCGGTCTTAACTCTTTGTTACGCGATGAACACGAACGAGACAGATACGCTACTTTATCTAGTTCGCTATATTTATAACGCTGTCGAAGATATCTGTGATCTTTTGTAAATTTTAATGGTTAAGCGATTTATCCGATGCAATTTGTCATTATAAGAAGGATCGTTTCGCAGAGTTTCGTTAGCAGCATTTTTCAACACAAATTAAGCTTTTTTTAGAAAATTTTTTAGATCAGATTTGGATTAAATTGTTAACCCTGCAAACGTACGCTCCTTTTCGGCACCCACTAACGGTATGGGAACGTTTGCAATCTAAAACTTTACTAAAAATTCTGAAAAAATTCATAGTTCTTTGAGATCTTAACAGTAAGTTTAAATAATAATGATATTATAAAATTAATTTTGCAATTATTAATTTAATCGTTGAATCTTTGGAAAATAGCACAGTCGAAATAACGACCCGCGCGTATGATTGCATCAGGGTTAATATTGGTTTTTTCATCCTTATATCATTTACTATACTTACATATATGTGTATACTTACACATATACATACTTACATATATGTGTGTGTATTCTTTTCCTATACTTTTTTCTTTAATTTGAAGAAAGTTTTGCGCGTGTAAGACAACTGATCAATCAGAATTCAATGAAATTTTGATTGAATATAAATACTTACAATTAGTAAAATATCATCGATTTTTCAATAAGATATATTTCACATTTGCGTAAGATATTTCGATATTTCTTCCCATCATAGACACGGTCGGCTTTAATATCGATTTCGCGGCCTGAAACCGCCCAAGCGCCCCGACGAGGTACCGTTCGAGTGTATTTGACTGGAAATTGACCCTTAGGAACTTTTAATGGGCACCCTGCCACCCAAGCCTTTTCCGCTACTCCTCTCCTCCTCCTTCATGTGACCCTTCGAGACGAATCTCGTAAAAGATTTCCTCCGAACGCACGTTCGGTCCGAAAAACATTGCCCTTCATTAAAAATGCAACCCTCCATCTCCCGTTTTTCAAAATCTATAATAGAACATGGTACAATTCTCGATACAATTAGAATTACATGGCTACAATTATATTAAATCTAAATGTAGTCAACACTTCTATGTTGACACAAAGCTATGACGAAAAATAGTAAAGTGGTATAGTTTGAACGAAGTAACAAATATTAGAAAAATGTTATCTCAAACAATATTGTTATATTACTTGTTACATTTCTTCTCGTATTACTTTTCTTACTGAATTTTGCGATGTATATGATGTCAAATGAATTCTAAATATAAGAATTTATTCTTCGGGCTGTATAAAATGTTCCGATACTATTTTTGAATCGCTAGTAAGAAAAGAGAAAAGAACTGTCTATATAACAAATAAATTATGAATTCGCAAAGCAAAATTAAAAAGCGAATTAATAAGGTAATATAAAGGGAATCGATCGCGAGGGGGAAAAATGGACTCGTGTGTATCGTTAAAACACCCGCAGAATTATCGATGCTTTCCTATCGAAGTTTAACCACCCTCACTGTTTCGCGGCCAAGGGAATCTCCTTGAAACGTATCCCCCCTCTTAACTAACCTAACGCTATCCAGGGAAGTCCGCTAATCTGGCTCTTAATACGAGTATTCCCTCCCTTCCCTCGCCACCCCTGGAGGCGAAGGGCCATCTCTTGCAGCGAGTAAGCCGCTATAATGATGCATTATGTCGCAACAATAGGCAATGCGGCTCTGGTTCGAACGGAAACCCGAGAGCTTCTCCCGGATTCTGTCCCCATCTCTCCCCCATCCCTCTTTCTCTCTCTCTCTCCCTCTCTCTTTCTTTCTTTCTCTCTTTACTCTCTTCTCGCAATTATCATGACCGTGGAATGCGCGTCAAGCTGGCTTATTGTGAATTCGAGCTTAAAATTAATTGCTGGCTCGCTCGCGCGGATTTGAGCAGAAGAATGGCGAATGGCTCGAATGCCGGGTGAATGCCGGCTGTTTAAGCACCGTGATTTATTTATTGATTTCTTTGAGGCGTCGTCACTTGAATTTGCCGTCTGAATTTACGGATCAATCGTATTTAGATTATTACGACGTAACATTTTCGCGTTTGCGATTCACGAAATGATCTCGATGTAGCTTGCCGCGTGGATTACTGAACGTAGGGTATAAGCCGTATTTTCTGTGCGTCCATATGTAAGTTAGGCGGTAAACAAAAGAATCGCAAAGGGAACTGCTATCGCTTTTATTGAAATCCGGGATTCCGCACCGCCCAGGATTTCATCGCGCCAACGAGCATTAGCATGTCTCGCTGGCGACGTTCAAAGACGTCGGCGGATCTTCAGTGCGAAGATAAAAGGGACCTTTTCGCGGTAAAAGACGTGCTGCCGTTTTTCTCTGCGACCTAACGCGAAAAGAGACGGAGAGCGAGCTGAAACCGCACGTAGGGACGTGCGAAAACACGCGACAGAGGACGATGTGCTGAATAAAAAGGGCCGGATGGAGAAACGAGGGGGGGGGGAGGGAAAGAGTCCGGATAGGCCGGAGATAAAGCGAAATAACGGGGGTATATTTTTCGGGTTTCCCGCGAGCTCTCCGCAAGCGCGATTTCTCGTACCAAATAAAAATAGGAGCCGCGCGGTCGCCATAAATATTCCGGGTTCGACCCCTGGGTTTCGACCGGCGCCCCCGCTCAAACCCTCGTTCACCATGATGTATCCGCGCTCATCTTCGACGCGTGTACCACCCGACTTTCCTCTCCTGTACCGCGCGCTTCCTCCCCGGTTATCCGGTCGAAGCGACGCGCGTCGATCCGCTCACCGGCCACCCTTTGTGATTTATTCGGTTTCTTGGTTAAGGCTTAATGGATCGAAGCCGAAATCGCGGATTTTCTCTGTCGACGTAGCCGAACACCCCGGATGTTACACGCTGATTTTTCTATTAATGCGACGACCAAAGCATCTAATATTAGCTTTTTTATAGTTGAAATCCCTCAATAAACATTACGGCCACTACAAAAATAAATGGAGTTAAAATATGTATATAAACAAATTAAATATGACAATATTATCTTTTCCTCATTAATCTTTATCATAAATAAAAATATTAGCATAAATTCGCATGATGTTAGAGTAAAAATTAAAATCGATCTGCGTTCTTTACTCTATTTTATAAAACGAGAGAGAGAGAGAGAGAGAGAGAGAGAGCCATGAAAGCTCTCTCAAATTTTCAGCCTGATCGATATTTACACACGTGCGCACGTGGATTAATCGTGTATAATTTAAATGATAAACCTCGAAGGGGATCCGGACACTCGGCAAGATTTCAGAGAAGAAAGAATCCAGGGCGCCATGTATATATATCACTCGGAAAGAACTCGGTGGTCCCATCGCGAATCGAAAAATCCTTCTCGCCCGCCGTTTACATATTCCATGCGATATTTCAAAATCCCTCGCTTCTCTCTCTCACTGCCCCGATGTCCATTCTCTTATACACTCTTGAACGAACCGCGAGGATAGTCGGATCCCCAGGACCCCCCAGAGTGGCGATCCGAGGTCATCGGCGCCTGCAACCCGCATCCAAATCAGGAAGCTCTCTCTCTCGTTCTGTCTTGCGCGGCTCCGTCGTCCCTTTTTCTCCCACTCACTCACGAGAGAGAAACGAAGAGCGAGGAGTAGGAGCAAAGAAAAGAGAAACGGGGTGATGTATGTGCCTCGATATACGATGTACGTTGGATCGGGGCGAGAGCATCGACGCTCGTTACAATATTAATGCGGTTATTATACGACGTCACATTTAATGGTGCTCCCAGGCCCCTTCCGAGCGGCTATAATTCACCGGCCGGGCCATCCGGCTTTTTTTCGCCGTGGCCGTCAACAAACCGAGAAAAATCGAAACGATCGCGAAATGCGTTTCCACGCGAGTGCAAACGCGAATTTCACGGGAGGGGGGGCAATCCATTTGACAAGGGTATCATTTCACGGAACTGCGGATTCTAGAAAAGCGCGAGGA
The DNA here is from genome assembly GCF_003070985.1 of Temnothorax curvispinosus. NCBI lineage: Eukaryota > Metazoa > Arthropoda > Insecta > Hymenoptera > Formicidae > Temnothorax > Temnothorax curvispinosus. The sequence continues at coordinate 523,832 of NW_020228222.1, forward strand.
GACCGATCGGCCACTTAAACACTGTGATTTATCACAATTGCGTTAGGCAGTAATAGAAAGAAACAACTACATAGAATGGAACATATGAAAAAGTTCCTCGCGAAACTCTCAAGCCAGAAGAGGCTTTCGGAAATGGACGATCGGTGAGCATCGAGCACGTAGGCAGTTCGAGGCAAAGCCGCGATTTCGGTCGGATATCGAGGCACGTTCGAAAGTTATCGTATGGATAAGCGTGAGATGAGCTTTGGAAAATGCGGATCTTCGTCAAAATCTTCTCGTTGATATTCCCCTCGACCTCCAAACTTTCGTGCCGAAAATATACGCGAGTTGTAGAATGCAGATTCCCAAAATAGAGACGTATATTCTGTGCTTGAGTTAATTTCAAATTTATTTACACGAAAGATTTAACGGAATTACAAGCTAAATTTTAACTCGTCGGGATAATTAATATCAGAAATAAAATAAAAATTTTAAAAATCTTGTGCCAAATTAAAAATCGCGGATTTTATAAAATCGCGATGAAATTTATGAGATAGCCTGTACGCAACATTTCCACGTGCAATATCGCAAACGAATCGAACCACTCGACGTGTTAATTCATCACGACATCACATCGATTCGCACGCTCGCGATAGGGTGCATCGGCATTTTTCTGCATCGCGCGTAATCCTTTCTCGCGTGTGTGCATGATGTAGAAAGTTTAATTTCCCACGCCTAATCCAGATACAAATACAAGTCGCGGCGGTAGATACGGTGATGCACGACGGATGAGTGGAAAAAGAGAGAGTGAGAGAGACAGAGAAAGAGAGATTTATGCCTCCGCTCACGCTAGTTTATTCTAGCGGAGTTCATATATCCAGACGATTACGCGCGACGACACGGCTATTTACGCAGCAGACGTATCGGAGCGCAGCTTTAAATCCCTTTCAGCCGTGTGCATCGCGCGGATGCATCGTCACACACCAGGTGTGTGTGTATCACCGTGGCCGTGTTCTCCGCCTCGACGTTGTCGACGACGAACAGTCGACGCCGGTAAGTAAAACGACTCGCGTTATATTTATTATCAATTACATGGCGAGCGCGTACGGGCCACTCCCGGCGAGCGGAAGGTGTCCTGGAACAGGTTTGATTAATAAATTAACGCACGGAGGGGGCCCGCGCCACGTCGGCTGGCCCCATCCCTCTATCCGTTCCCTTTCCCCGTGAGTGCCCGGTGTCTGCAACCTCCTTTTCGCGAGAGTAACTGGTCCGCCGATAAATTATATCGTCTCGTTTAATTGCGAATTCGCCTCGAGATAATTGCCATCGCGCGAACGCGAGCCTTTCGTTACGTGCGACGATCGCAGCTGGTGCACGTGGACACACGGGCAAACACGCGTCCACATGCACCTACGCGCGTGCCTCGAACACTTACGTATACTTACGAGTGGGACACAATGTAACGGAAATATTAGCTGTTGCCGTAACTTACTCATTTGTAAATCGGAAAAGATTAAATCTCAATCAAATCAGATTATAACGTTACAGACACTTGGAAATAATCGACGACGATTCACAATGAAATTAAATACCAAAGGAATGGCCAAGATTGATATTTTCACAGCTTTGACAATTTACGTCTCTCTGGTGTCTCGTAATGCTTTTCTTAGTGTCTATCAAAGCGTTTCAACGATAGATTCTAATTTTGTACAGAAATAATTTCTTGAGAGACTGGGCTCTCAAATGTACGATTTCGCACGAAGCGACTCTGCACGAATAAATTAGACGTGTGTCGTAACTGACGGACGGACGAGCAAGCAAATGACGCTGGCCGAATGCAGATGTCATTTTTCGACGGGAGTATGTTGGGTGTCGGCGACGAGTAGCGCGCGAGTAAATTTTCGCGCTGGTTCCGTTAGGCAATCACTATGAATCAAGCCGGCTGCGCCTGCGCTTACGTTTACGATTGTTGTAAATTACTCCGAGTTTTTTCCGCGCCGGTTTACCCCGACCGCCGTCGCCGCCTTTCGACCCTGTCCTCCCCCCTCTTCTCCCTCCCGCTCTCGCCACCAACCCTTCTCTATGTGTCTTTTTTTCATTCTACCTTTCCGTCTCTCAACCATTTCTTCTTCTGCCGTCCCGCAGCGCCTGCATCCTCCACCGTTCGAAGGATGCACGTCATCGTCGGGTTCATCGAACGTCTTGTTCATCCTGTTTATTGAATCGACTCGACGCTCGACTAAATTATACTCGACATCACCGGTTTTGACGCGCGCACGTTTCTTTTTTTATATATATATTTTTTGAAAGAGGTTTGTGTTGTTACGAGCTCAGCAAGTTGTACTAAATCAAGAATGGAAATGTATCATTAGTCACTATCGCATACTAAGAATGTCTGAATATTATGAGAAAGAACGATGGCTTTCGAGTAGAATCGGTACGTTGAATAATATTATCAAGAGTAAGAGAAAGAGAGAGAGAGAGAGAGAGAGAGAGAGAGAGATTTTTTCTTAATAATATACAATGTATAACATGTATAGGAATATTAAACTATTTCAGTAACCTAGTAGATTATATTCAGAAAGAATGTTGTTAACATTCTCTCGTGTATTTTTTTAATAAACAACTAATTGATATTGCACACATTTCGCGTTTCGATTAATTCAAACTTTAATTAAACTCAACGCTGAGTTGTTATTTACGACGGAGAAAAATTTTCGCTGTTAGGAGTGGCTTCGTTAAAGGCGGAAAACATTTGTCGTCTGGTTATTAGATTTATCACGAGACCTTATTTATGAGCCTCGTTTACTCATTTATTTTTCATATCGTGGCAACCGCGCGATTGTCGCGATACAGCGCGAAACAGTCGCGATAAACCTTTCCGCCGTCAGGCTTCAGAAATTTCTGACTCTAGTTGCGACTGCCGACTGCGCGTAACAATAATCGTAAAGCATCGGGAGACGCGGCATATTTTTATCGCTACCGTTACCGCCTCGGTATACCGCCGATTTCGCGTCACGCCACCCACGATGGTGTATGGCGGATGGCGCGGCACGGAAATTACAGCTCGCACTGAAACGACCGCAAACGCGTTTGAAAATTAAACCGCTTCACCGACAATAATTCTCGCGGTATTCGAGAAGCGACCCGCCTTTAACCTCTCGTCGGAACTCTTGTGGCCCGTAGATTACATGTCATCTCGTAGAAGCCCCTCTTTATAAGCGCGATGTAGGCTGGCTCCTAGAGCTAGTTCAACTTAAAACAATCGTTTGAAACTGATATACGGAACGATAACCCTATCCTCAAAGGCCGGTGAAATAATGACGGTAAATAGTCGTAAAACAAGGCGTTTTTTATTTCCTTTTTTTTATAAACAGAATCTAGAAATATAGATCCACATTTTCTATGACGTAGTGTTATATTTTTGTAGAGAGGAAAAGTTCTGTTCATAGAGCCAAAGTTATTTTCGTAGGAGGAACTTGACTTGACGTTTTATATCTTACGATTATAGCTATTTCCTGCTTTACGTAAGCGAGATACATTATAAAAAAAAATAATATTTAAGAGGAGAGACATGAAAGAATTTTGAATTTTTTATCTATGTATATATGTGTCGTATACTTCCTTCGTATATTTTGCAGCGTAATCATAAATTTCAGTTTTTGCTTCTTTAGTTTTGAAAAGTTTAGGATTAATTTACACGCGATGTAGACTCGCGGCTGCGGCCACGAAGACGCCGCCGCGTATCTGCGCGCGAGAAGGGCGAAACGCAAGGAATGGCCGATGACCCCGTCTGGCCGGATCCCTTCCGCCCACGCATCGTGGCCCCTGCTAAGGGCAAAAAAAGTGTGAGCAGAGGAGAGCCGCACGGTGTACTGGCAACACACGAATCGCGATATCATGCCGATTACCTGCGAGAGATATTTAACCCTTTCGCTCTCAGTGTATCCTCAAATATATCTACACATAAGTATATATACTCTTTCACGTACTTAAAAATGTGTAAATAGATGATTTCGGAGTCACACAATTTTTTAAAAAAGGATATTGAACAATTTCGATTTCTGTCCCGATAAATGCAAGCTTGGTACTCACAGAATTAACGCTTAACGAAGTAATTTTAACGCGTTTGATGCGTTAATTGCAGATGCATTAATTGGTAATTATAGCGCTCTTTCGTGTACTATTCATTCGCGTTTGCCCATTACGTTCGTAACTATTGTAAGTAAAACTCATCTCGGCTTTAATGACTATTACATTGTGTGTTGTTTGTTTTTGCGTATTAGCCATATAATCTTCCGGTATTACACATAGAACCTTAGTAACCCTACAGCACTAACGCGTGGATGACTGCTAATTAACATTAATCCCGTTTTACTGTGTAATAACGGGAGATTATACAGCCAGAGCGCAAAGGCGAATAAAGTTCGATACTGATCATTAGTAGGTGATATAAACCGTGGGATAATTACGAAACGTAAGCTCCAGCGGAGAAAGCGACAGGCGTTCTAACGACCGATCGGGTCACGTCGTTATCGCGAGAATTTTCAATCTCGGTTGAACACGTTTTTAGCAATGAAAGAGTTTAATATAGCCACAAATGAGCGTCTTCGAACACCAGGTGCCATTACTCGGCCGAAAAGATCGCGCCGTCGTTCGCGCCGGTAAACACACCGCGCGCGTATCGACTCCCTGATAAACGACGCGTATTAAGACGAGATAAGCCGCAAACCCGTTTTGTTCTTGTTGTCTGCGTCACCGAATCGGCGCGGGGTGCCAGCTGGAAAAATATGAGATACACGTCGGACGCGCGGGTTATGGTCGACGAACCAGCGAATGGATGCACAACAACCTCGTCGTCGTCTTCACGATCTTCATCGTTATGCCCGATCGCGGCGTAGAATCATCGATGCATATGAAATCTTTTGAAAGTTTCTTCGAAAGCGTATTTTTTTACGAGTCGTTGAAACGAGCGTATAAGCTACCTGAACTCGATATTACAAACGTATTTGTACTCATTCTAAATTAGTCGCTTTTGCTTCCCAAATATTTATGATATAGTTATCACATTAATTATTTGAACATTAATATTTAAATATTAAAGCAGTGAACGCTCGAGACTTTTCCTATAAAACTTTTATATCCGAGGAAAATTTCCCTTACAGAAATTTAATACTGTAAGTGATTATTTGGCTAGTGATTAATTACTTATTTCGAGTATTAAAAGTACTGTTTTTAATTATTTTAATACTCAAAATAAGTAATTAATTACTAGCCAAATAATCACTTACAGTATTAAATTTCTATAAGGGTTACTTCCCCGTTTTCTTCAAGGAACTTATCGTTAAATTGGACTGTTTCTCCGAAATAAACGGCAGACTGTGTGCACAACTGCACAACTGCGAAAACGCAGTTTGTACGCATACGCATACGGGAAGGTGTAAACGTATTTACGCGGTTTTCTCTGTCAAGCTGCCCGAATTATTTTCCGTAAGTATCTCGCCCGCGGACCGGTTTATCATACGGGTCCGGGTGCGCATTGGACAGTTTATTAAAACCTCGCCTCGGGCGTCGCATCCCAAATATCTCTCGTTACCTATTATTCCGCAGTACTCGTGCGTGAGTCAGTGAATCAGTGCGGCGTTTCGAATATTTATGCGGAAGGAATGATAAATCGCTCCCTCGGTTCCACGCACGATTCGCATGTTTCGACCTTGCGCATCTCGCACGAGACGCGATTTCGCGTCTCGTAACACGGACATGACCCCGCTCAACCGAGCGACAGCTCAGTGGACCTGGATTATTAAGACCGAAATAACTGCCGCGATGTAACGGTCATGGCCGGCAATTAAATTTAAGTACTTACGGATGCGCACATCCGAGTCGAGCGGGTGCATCGGACACACACGCGCGCGCGCGCGTGAGCATTTATGAGCGCGAGGAGGTAAATGCGACTACGAGAACGTGTATGGTAGATGATGCTATCAGTTTGTACGGCGATATGTAAAAGATAAACTATCAATTAGCAATAAATCCGTAAAAACAGAATCTTCGTGTCAAGGAACAGGTTAAATTATGAGAGACAAATCTTTCCTTGAAACTATCTGTTCTACGTTCAAGTTCCAAGTTGAATGCAAACGTGAGATGTTTTCGAGATGTTAAAAACGTTTAATAAATGTAATCAAGTAAATATATTATAATTATCGAAACAAGTTGTAGTCGAAATACTGGAAAACAAAAATCTCGAAGTTTCCGCTTTTTATTCGTATAACAGAAGAAGAATTCTTATCTTCGGAATGGAGAATAGTAGAATACAATCTCCTTCGGATGCAACTCGTGGCTCCATCTTACAATACACGAACTCATCTCCCGTCGCTTGCTCGTGGATCACCAGGAATATCTGGATCGCCGCGTTCATCGATCACTTTTGTCACGGACCGCGCGAGTTTATTTTCAGTGTGAAAGGTGGCGAGAGAAGGGACGATCGTTAACGGCGTCGGCGTGCGGGACACGTATCTCGCGCTTTTTGTTTTGCCCCTTCTTTATTTTTTTTTCTGCTATCAGGCCCGCGAGACCACCTGTCGCTTTACGCCGGCAATTATGTTCGCGCGATTGCGAGCGGGCGCGCAAGACAAGCGCGAGCTTTAATCGGATCTCGCGCGATTTGTCGCGAAAGTTCGTCGCGGACGCGCGAGATCCCAAGAACGAGCGCTGCCGCCGCGCCGCGCCGCACGGCTTCTACGACGAATGGAAAAGAAACGTAATCGCCCAGGCCAACGAACAACCGTGGCCTCGGCTTCAGGGTCGTTTCGACTATTATCCCGCAGCAGTCGAGGATGCAGCAGAAACACATCGCTCGGAGGCCGCGCTCGGTGCATCCGCTCGATACTCACGTTTCAATATTGGAGTACCGTACACACCGTGCTTTGATGATCGAAATACAGATACCCTCCTTCGGTATCTCAATATACTTTAATGTATCGACTTTTCAGACTTAACGCTACTCTAGAATTGATAACGTGAAATGTTGATTACAAGAAGATCCACCGTAATCCGTAATATCCTGCATGATTTTACAAGGTGTAAATATTAATTGCATCGATTCTCTCGTATTAACTGAAGTTACGGAATCGTTCAGAAGAGAAATATAAAATTGATATTTACGAATTGAATGTTAATGATTATACGTTCGCCATACATATATTTAAAATTTTATTTTTGTTGAACTTTCCAATGATATAAACATAAGTCATAAACCCATCTAAAGTTTTCATATTTTTAGAAAACAAATAAAATGAAATTGGCGCATATCTTAAAATTTTATATTTTGTTTCAAAATTTCTATCTACTGTTTTAATAATCTTTTGTTTTTATTGTCATCGTGTTATTGATAAATAGTCTTTGCACAGTTATTGATTAAAAATAAGAGACTCTAACTAAGAATAATAAAAGAGAACAGATATAGCTCAATAAATTAACTTTGATAAACTCGGAGAACCCGTTCATTTCGTTATTTTTGTTTGGGCAAACGTTCCTCGGGGAATTCGTCCGTGAGATTCGAACGATTCGAGATTCGATGGAAAGTGGGCAGCAGCGGGGGAATAAAGAAAAATGCTGTGGACGTTCTAGATTCCGTCAACGAGTAACGACCCCGTCGAGAGCGCCTTGCATCCCGTGACGGTATTAACCTCGCCGCGGGCACGTGTTCCGAGAGAGGAGCGAGTCCTCTTTTATTACTTATTAGCGACACCCAAAGCGCATACTGACTCCACTCTCGCATCGCGCGCGCTGGCGATGCGATTTTAATGATGTGTTTCAAGGTCCCAAGGTCTCTGCCACGGATAAGCTACAGGGCCGTTGCCGTCTGATCCCGATGACAGCTGGCCTTAGCTAGAAATTTCGATATCATCCCTCGATCGATACCTCCTCAATTGGAAACCGATTGTACGAAACATACCGATATTTTCCCACATCTATATACATAGCTCTTTAGCAGCTATAATACCATTCTATTCATCAACGAATTTTTGGAAGATATTCTCTTAACATTATCTTTTACTACTATCGCAGGTCTCCAAAAAAATATCAGAAAAATAAGAATTTACTTCCGTTTGTATACAATTTATATTCGATAGATATAGAGAGAGTTGTCTCTGTGATTTGCTTTTAAGGAGATAGATGCAAATCTTACACCGTGATGCAAAAAATTGAATCTAGACAACAAATAAGTCCACATCGAGACGTGTCGTGAAATTTCGAGAGAGAGAGAGAAAGAGAGAAAGAGAGAGAGAGAGAGAGAGGGAGAGAGGGAGAGAGAGAGAGGACGGTTCCATGTTGACATCTCGTCAAAGATATATGAGATCGAGAAACGAGGGAACTCGACAGCGTCGAGAGGCCGGGAGGCCGTCATGCCGACGAAACGACAATTTGCAAGGTCCGCGAGCCGCGCTCGTAGACGGCGATACGAGCAAAGAAACCTTCGCGCGATGGTCAGGGCCACGAGGTTCTTGCGCCGAGAGCGTTAATCTCGCGAATGCGCTACGTGATCGTGCAAACTGCACACACATTGCATATGCATACAGCGCTTTTTTTCGCATTCACCCGCCTGCAATCTTCGCCTTCGTAATTCTTATTCTATCGAAGATATGGCAGATCCCGAAAAATCATAATGAAATCAGTAGAACGAGATATCCATCGCGAGAGAAAAAATATCAATTCTAATTTTAGTGACGTTTCTCCTTTAACCAAATTGAAACCCGCTTTCTTAATTAAAGTTTCAAGACATCGTGTAAGGTAATGGAATGTCAATCAAGTAGTGGAAGCTTTGGTATATGTATATATATAAATTCAAATGGGTATTTCGAAATGGATTAATCGAATGATTTAACATTTAATTATCAGTTTTAGGTTCAAGATTTAATTATCAAAATATTTAACGTGTTTATTTTGAGTTCTAAAATGTTATGATAAAGAATTAACTCTCCCAAAATGTTCTTTGGAAAGAAATAAATTTTATATTTTATCAAATCAACTAGCTTTAGTGTAATCTGTATAAATGTATATAAATTATTGTTTTAAATATAAGTGTTAACTTTTCTTTAATATAAAGTACAATAACATTGTGAAATATTTTATTCTTAAGAATATTTTATTCATTGATCAACTTTTTTGTAATTTGTACGATTCTGCTGCAGAGATCTTAAAATGGAGAACATCGTACTACAGGACGAACGCAAGGAACAGATCAAGATAGTGGGTGAGAGGCAGACGTGTGTACACGGACGTCGACATATCGCGCGGGACTAGAGAACATTATGGTCGTGGCGATTGTGGCAATCGCCATCGATCGAACCGCGTAGATTAGCGTGCACAGCGAAAATCGCAACTATAATGTTTCCGCTCGCGTGACGCTTGATTTTCGAGCGTGAAATCAGATCCACCTGTGCCCGGCAGAGCTCCGCATAAAAAATTGCACTTGCGATGAAATTGGCCGCAATTTATATAATTACGCAGAAATATAATGCCCGTTATTCTTAATAACCTTCGATTATTGTTATATATTGCTACGGCATATCTGATCCCAAGGCAGACTTCTTGGCGAAAATATCAAATAGATGCAAAATATACTTCTTGATTTTATCGACATTTTATATTCGTAAGAGCAAAGAAAATATACAGTTTTGTGTTAAAATTTATTTTACTATATTAATTAATATTTATACATCAAGATCGCGGATTAAACGATGATTACACAATTTAACTTTAACAATAATCGAAGGTTAAAAAAATTTGTATAGACAAAACTCACCGATCCGATGACAGATGTTTTTTGCGATCGTAGATTTTGGTCTCAGCAACATTTACGCTAGCGACGATCCACTGCGAACACACTGCGGTTCCCCAGAGTACGCTGCTCCCGAGCTTTTCGTTGTAGGTAAACGATACGGGCCGGAAGTGGATATATGGAGCCTGTAAATAAATACAAATTTGTAATGTGTTATCAAGATTTTTTTAAATATAACTCAAGTCATATAGTGTTAAGAGAAGTAAATTTGGCGGTTTCGCATTCCGCTCTTCAATTATTGATACAGCATGTATAAAGACACTCTTTGGCGTAATGTCTAAACATTATATGCAATGTGACAAGCAGAGGAGTCGTTCTATATGGAATGACCATCGGTCGACTTCCATTTCTGTGTCCCCGCGACGAATGGACATCGTCGGAGGAACGTCGACGGAGGCTGATGATCCAGATCAACAGGGGCTTGACATCGATTCAGGAAAAAGCCATGTGCCGAACGTCGATCGAATGCAGGAACCTGATAAACCGCCTACTCGTCCCATCGGCTCGCGAGAGGATCACCATTCGAGAGATCCTTCACCACCCGTGGATCCTCGCGTCGTCGAAGAGCAATTTTCATCTTCGCTCTGAAGACGATTTGAACGTCTCCAATCACGCCTCGGTAATATATGCAAGATACTCCAGAATCCTCGACGTAATCGTGGAATTCAAAGACAAACATGTATAGAAAACACGGCATACATTATCTCGACGATTTTTTGATTCTCTATTTCATATTTTTCATTCTATTTAAAGAACTATTCAAACCTTGATATATTTCAATAATGTTTTTTAACCATATTTTACATCTCTTTAATTTGTTTTCCTGATAAATGCTTCTATTATTCGCGAGATAAATTTTTCAGTTTTATCAAACCTACGCTTTCATTATTCGTGATAAAATACAATTTACAAATTTAACAAACCCTCTTATTTTCCCGCTGGCTGTACATTCTGCGTTATTATGCACTGAATTTTCAATTTTACTGCTGCATTTATTCTGCGGTTTTTTGGTCGGCTTTAAAATATGCGCCAATTAGTAACGCCATACGAAATACTCGTGCAAGGTGATTGCATCGCTGATTATTATAGATAGTGAACGAGATCGCGACGGCAATGCGAACAACCACGGCTGCTGTCGAGGCTGAAATAATGAGACGAAAGTACGGAGAAGTCGGCGGCATGTATAATATTAAGTAAGTACGTCAATTAAGGGAGAAGACATTTTTCGAGAAAGTTATTTCACGTTATAATTTATTCATATCCGAACACTTATTTTCAACAGAGAGCACAAATTGCAACAAGCAGCCGCTGCTGTTTATCAGTTAGCACCGCGACTTCTTCGCAATTCCACGTGTCGAACTGAAGACATTTCATCGTCGACCATGACTATCAGGTGACAATTAAAATATAAAACTATATAAAATATAATTATGTAAATTTTTTAAAATACAATTCTTGAGAAAGTGTTCTTTGTAAAATATTTCTGTACATATCTCTTTCAAAAAGGAAAATGAAGTCCAGCAGAATATATAGCCAAATAAAATTTAAAATTAGCAAATCTTAATTGCAAATGTCTTTTATAACGAATAGTCTTGTTTATTTGATTATCCCAAATTATATTTTATTGTAATAAATAGTGACAATTAAGACATCTTGCATATATTACTGATAAATTCTTTTATATATAAAGAAAAAGTGTTTTTTATGTATACACAATATATTTTTGCGAAACTATCCAATAACATGAAGATTCCTTTTCTATACTGATACAGAACGACGAAAGATAATTTTCGAAACGGTACATCCGGGAACTCTGACAATACCGATCGCATAATTGTCATGCGACGCGGCCAGCTGCAAGATCGATCGGTCAAGAAATCCTCATTACACGGTTCCACGATGTGGAACTGGCGATGCCGTTCCGGAAACGAAAATCGCTCTTCCGAGGAACGGAGAAATTACGTAAAATTCGACTTCCTTTTGCCCCACGTCCCCAATCCCAACGATTACGATCACGTCGATCATACGGAGATCCTTAGCCATTGTTAATTTCTCGTCTTTTCAGAAAATTCGTTACGATATCACGGACACCTTATCAAACCAGCAGAGTCGTGCGCCGCAAATTATTAAAAATCAGGACGATAAGATTTCGAATCGACGATCGTACAGGTACCATTCGATAGAACGTTAAAATAGAATTGTATTTTTGCATAGCCATATATTAATTGAAAATAAAATTAATTGGCTCGTTTATATAAAAATTATACATTTAATATAAGGCTGATACAAGCATGATACAACTTCAACTTCTTTTCCTTTTTTCTCCCACCTTTGAACTTTGAACTCTTCGAGTTAAATTGAGTTAAATTGCGCCTGGAAGATAAGAGAAAAAAGAATGTAGAACAGAAATTCTATCGTACGTACATCTGTATGATTTAGGCGCGTATTAGCCTCTTATTAAATTTATAGTTATTATTTATTATATTAATTGTCATGGTTGTAAATAGAGGCGAGACATGGAAGTCGAGAAATTCTATATCCTGTAATGTTTCTAAAAAAATGGAAAAAAGCCATAGCATCGCTAAGGTCTGCAAAGTGGATTGCAAAGTACTGCCCAGTCCTTGGACTTTGCAAACCTATTCGCGCGTTAGCAGCGAAAGCGTGCCTGCTTCGCGAATTAAAGTAAGATTCTAAATTTTCAAATAAATAATAATCAAAGAACTAAAAAATGATACTGAAATGCAAAATTATTTTTCTAAGCAATGCCGGGTTACGTCGCTTACAGAAAGATAATGCTAACGGCGTAATTATACGATTAAGGGCCGGTTGTTCCAACCTATTGGTAAGCTACCTGATAGTTAAATCACATGTCTATCTTTGTCCAATGTAAAGGATAAACAAAAACATACATATATGATTTAACTATTAGATAGTTTACCAACAGGCTGGAACAACCAGCCCTAAGTAAGGGCCGGTTGTTTCGACCTAGGTTGGTAAACTAACTAACAGTTAAATCATATGTCTATCATTGTCTAATGTAAAAGCTAAACAAAGACACATATATGTATATGATTTAACTGCTAGTTAGTTTACCAACAGGTTGGAACAACCGGCCCTAAACCGATCTAATTTCGATATTTATACGACACAATCATACTTTTCAGGAGAGCTTTCATAAAAAGATACTTGCTCCACCGTGGCGATGTCGCGTCGGAAGTGCGAAAATTAGAAGAGATACATGAAACTAGAAGCATCTTTAAATGAAGCGTGAAAAACGGTGATGTTCTCGCTTTCGATGAATTAGACGAATAGAAAATACACGTGTCTATCGAGATTTGGATATAAATCGCGTTAAATTGTTCGCACGTATTCCCTATCAATTGAAGAATATCTCAACCGCTCCAAATTAATTTTACTTAATGAATAATTTTCGTTATATATATGAAGCTATTTTGTATTATTTTTTGTGTGATGATTTCTAATAAAATTTAGGTGGACGCGACATTGTTGGTGCGTCTCTCGCTTATTAGTAAAAATCTCTAACCTAATCGGGAGCTACTCTCATATAACATAATATCATATTCTTATATAATATATCAATAATAAACAATTGTATAACAAGAACGTAATACAGGCAGTTAGTACCTAAGATTCGTCCGGCATGTTCCGTCTCCGATCGACGCCGTGCTTTTCGAGAACGAAGTATACGACCATTTTGACTCCCCGGCGTCCGTTTAGCTTCGACAGCTCCCGTTCGTAGAATACGATGCGAAACGCGCTCGCACGCCGCGCTCTGCGCTCGAGCTGCAAATTATACTCTCATATATAAACATAATTATACTCTTATACAATATCAACGATAGCGAATTGTATAACAAATAACGCAATACGGACAGTTAGTACCTAAGAATCCTAAGATTCGTCCGGCACGTTCCGTCGCCGATCGACGTCGCGCTTTTCGCGTACGAAGTAACGGCCATTTTAACTCCCCCCGGCGTCCGTTCCAGCTCCCGTTCGCGAAATACGGTGCGAAACGCACCCTCGCGCCGCGCCCTCCGCTCGAGCTGCAAGGAGACGAGCACGAGCTTAATTAGCGCATTTCGATCGTGCAGCCATACAACCGCCGCATTTCGCATTCGACGCCTTCGACGGCACATACTTACGCTCCGATCGGGGAAGACGCTCGACGGGCGCGCGAACGAGCCGAAAAGTGAAACAGCCAAGTTTCAAATTGGGGAAGGTGGAGGAGTGGGGGTAGGAAGGACCGGTGCGCGGCGGAACGTTTGAAACGGGACGCACGTCGGTCGGCAAATCTCATCGACGAACGAGCGAAAATTACCGGCGCGGGTGTCAGTCGAGAGGTATCGTGCGGAATTCGATCGTACGAATGTTTCATTAAATTTTTTTAAAGCGTCGCGATTTTTCGGGACACCGGGTGACGCGAGGGAACGATAAACTCGGAACGGCGGGACGGAACGACCAATGACGCGCGAGGCGCACGGGCGCCGGCCAATCCCGGCGAACCACATGGACGCGTCGCGTCGGCTGACGTCGTCGTCGGCGAGCGAGACGCGTTGCGTCACATGGGCAATGGGCACGTACGTACGAGCGACACGGTTGACAAGCATGCCACGTTTTGCCGCCCGGAGCGAGATCGTCGAGTACCGCGAGGAGAGATGCTGTCGGCGTTCGTTTACGGCTGTTACGTACGTCATGGCAAGGCCTCTCACGTGAAGGCTCCCGCGAGGCGCGGGGATGCCACGGGCTCCACGTACGATATGCCACCGAGACTCCTCGTCCCCTTCGTCTTCATCCTCGGGATCGCGATCGCTGTTATCAGTACGCTGGTGTCGAGATACATCGACGTCGATTCTACGGGTGAGCTGAAATGACCGCCTTTTCGAGAGATTGGGTGCTCCGTTTTTTTTTTTGTTGCGTACCATTTCTGACAGCTCGCAGGGCATAGATATCTTGTCTCGCAGTGTATCAGTCGCATGCTGCGATTTGAAGAGAAACGAAAAGCGACGGTTAACGTCATGATGTCACAAGTTTATTTTATCGCCTTCCAGAACAGGAACTCCATCACGGCCGTTCCGTATTTGTGCCACTTACCTCGGAAGGTATTTTGGACGTCTACGATGATCATATGCTCACCATTTCGCAGAGCAACACCCAGCTCGGTAAGGTTCAGTGCACCGCGGCGTCGACAGCGGAGGCCCTGACATCTCTGCACTTAGCCCTAGACATGAAATTATCTGGGAAGCAGGAGAAAGCTATAAAATTGTTTCAACACGCGGTGGCGTTGGCGCCTTGCCATCCCGACGTCTTGAACTATTATGGGGAATTTTTGGAGCACACGCAGAACAACGTGATCAAAGCCAATGAATTTTACGTGCGCGCTTTAACTTACAAGCCGAATCACGAGGGTGCTTTAATAAATAGTCAAAGGACAGCTCGCGTAGTCGAGGAACACGATAGAATAATGCTCAGGCGCATCGACGACAAGAGGAACACGCTGTCTAACATACCTGACAACAATGCTGCATTGATACGCGCGAAAAAGGAGGCTTACTTCCAACATATCTATCACACAGTCGGGATCGAGGGAAATACTATGAATCTGGCACAGACGAGAGCTATAGTCGAGACCCGTATCGCAGTCTCTGGAAAGAGTATCGATGAACACAATGAAATCATTGGATTAGACGCTGCCATGAAGTATATCAACGCGACCTTGGTAAATAGGTGAGTTTTTACAGCACAAATAATTTTACAAAAGCAATAAAAGTGTTTTTGTTATTGCTAGTTTAATAATTATCCATAAATACGTTTCAGGGTAGGGTCTATCTCCATAAAAGATATACTGGAGATACACAGGCGTGTTCTGGGACACGTAGATCCCGTTGAAGGCGGCCAATTTCGAAGGACTCAGGTGTACGTTGGCGGCCATATACCTCCAGGTCCCGACAGTATACATTACCTGATGGAGGAGTTTGTATTATGGTTGAACAGCGAACAAGCCATCAGGATGCATCCAGTGAGGTGAGCGATTCTCACATTTATACCGCGTGCTCTCCCTTTACTGACACCAGTCGACAAAAGTGTTATTCCGTCTTTGTTACTCATTGAATGCCAAGAAAGAGGTAGAACGTTTGTGTCGACTTGTGTCTTATTAAATGGAAAGCACCCTCTATGTGTATTTTCATTCGCATTTATTTTTGTTTAAGATTTTCTGAGAGGATTCAGCAAAGAATATTAATCGGGAAAATTTCCTTTACAGATACGCGGCTCTCGCACATTATAAACTGGTACACATACATCCATTTACCGATGGAAACGGCAGAACGTCCCGCTTGCTCATGAACATGATACTCATGCAAGCTGGATATCCACCTGTTATTATTCACAAACAGCATCGCCATAAGTATTACGAGTATTTGCAACTAGCCAACGCCGGAGATGTTCGACCATTCGTGAGATTCATAGCGGAATGCACGGAACAGACCTTGGATTTATTCTTATGGGCGACTAGTGAATTTTCTCGACAAGTTCCTGCACTGAGTCAAGAGACGTTGTTTACGGAAAAGCACAATACGATTATTCTAGAGGATGATAACAATGAAATACTGGAAAACGATTGAAAACGTAACGTCTGAAGTATTTTTGAGACCAAAGAACGTTAATATTATTTATATTCAATATCATTATTTATTGATAATTAAAATTTTTAAAGTTTGAAAGTTAAACTAGGCTTAAATAACATACATAATCTAAAAATTGAGATGATCTAACGAGATAATCTAACGAGAATATCAACAACTGTTAAAATGACATTTATCCACGGTATCAGAACTGAAGCATACTTGTTCTGTGCCTGTTGACGTGTGATCTAAATGTATTGTTATTTATGAGCTGCCAATTTTACCACGTGTCCATGTAAATACGAATCTCTTCCATTCTCTACTTAACATAGAGTAAATTAATTTATATTTATAGTGTATATAATAAATGTGATAGCAAATTACGAAAGTACGTATTATATATTAATTTACAACGGGAGCAAATTAACATTGTCTCGATTATGGAGAAAATCTCATCATGTTATTCAATTAAAATTGTTATTAAAATTATTCCATTAGTCGCTTTATTAAAATTAAAATTAAGTGATTAATAGAATAAAAAGTGAGATCTGCTATGTGTATATTTGCTTGGGTGTAAGGTGTAAGACTAATATTTTTCGGGCGAATTTTGGAACCTGTTGATACCAGGTCTGTTCTTTTCAGCTAAACTTTTTGCACAGTTCGCCTTCTTTTTTCCCTTCAACGTGAAAAGAAAAAGGAAAGATAAACCGTACAAGAAGTTCAACTAAAAAGGAACAGGCCTATCGACTGCGTTCATTGCGATTGGTCTCTAGACTTAACTTCCGGAAAGAACCAGAGGCAAGAACCAATCACGTTAAAGAATCGCTATTGCGCTGCACTTTTCGACTCGATGCGCATTAGAGCGCGATTGGCCCGCGTCCCGATTGGACGAACATGGCGATTCAGACGCAGCGTTGCAATAAGCGCCTTGCCTCGGCGCGATTCGCGCGATTTCCCGAGTAAACATTCGTCGTGCACACTTGCACAGTTGTCGCCGCGTGCGAGGTGGACGTGTATGCGCGCGCGCGTCGAGTATCGCCGAGTGTTCCGCGCGGAGTTGACGGGACCGGGGACGGGACGGGGAGTCGAATCGCAGGTTTCGTGGAACGAGGTGAGGTGCGCGAAACCTTCGTGAGTTCGCCGTTCGAAATTCGGGGGATCTGAGAGCCGGAGGGTTGGCCCGGCCCGTCGCCGACGGTCGTCGTAGTATAGCTGTCGACCCCGTGCACGTTCGGAATGGTAACGGGGCGAGATCGCGGCGGGCGCAGCGACGCGGGACGGCGGTGCGCCGCGATGCGAGATTGATTCGGGATCGATCTCGGACGTCCGTTGGCGTTTCGCGGAATTGGCCGTCGGGCGCGGGTGCGAGGGGCCGGCCAGCCCAACAGCACCACGGCAGTCGAACGGCGCAATCGATAACCCCGCGGGCGCTTTTTGCGCTGGGCCGAGAGATCGTAATGGCGAGAGCGTGGCGTCGATGGACGATAGGCGGCAAGAGTGGGAGACAGTGGTAAAAACAAATGCTGAATCGCCAGGGAGTCGCGCGTAAGTTGATGCGAGATGTTGCGACGAGAGCGGTGGCGCGCGCGGTATCGGCGCGGCGGGAGCCGCCGCGGTGCGCGGTGCTCCCGCACCCGCACACGCCGATTCGGGGAAGGGTGTAGTCCGCGCGGCGTGCGCTTCCGGCGCGTCAGGTTCTTCTCTCTTTCTCTCTCCTCGCCTCTTTTTTTCCTCCGTTCGACGGAAGCGCTCGCTGCTCGCTCCGCGGCGCGCGGTTAACCATGCACCATACGCGCGACGTTAGCACTCCGAACACTCGTTGGACCACCTTGCCCGTTTTTTTGAAAACGCGCCTGCCGCGCCCGCAAAACTATATTCGCTGACAATGTCGCTAAATAAATTTAACGAAGGACGGAGATACTTACTTGACTGGGACGCGGGGTGAATTTGCTTCCGTATTCCAATTCGAAGTCAATAAATCGTTAATATCAAATTGGCTAAATCGTATTTCTGTAACTGAGATTTGTAACTTTTGCCAGACAAGTGGCCAAGATATTCCATCGGAATTTGAAATATCCAATTATAATATTTATGGGATTTTGCTCTTTGTCGCCGAGTTGACGTAGTGGTGGGAGGAGCATGCCAAAACTCACATTTCTATAAAAATAGCATCGCAAAAATTCGGATGGGTGACCGACGAATTCACGCTTTGTCCAGCAATAAAAGAAAACTCATCTTCTGAAAAAAAAGCGAATCTAAAGTTGATGGAGCTGAAGAGTTTTGAATATATAAATATAAATATAAATTGAATAGTACACACGGATTATAATATATCACTCATATGAATGCATTGAAATATACACATTAATATATACAAATTAAAGCGTATATATCCATTTTGTAATTTGAGAAGTGAGCTTTGGTAAAATCTTAAGCAAAAGTTTGATTTTTTTCAAAAATTTGAATAAAGAATAAAGCTCATTGTTCGTGTAAGATAGAATTGTCCCATTTTGCATACTTTATTATAAATCGAGAAATATCTATGATTTCAGATCGCTGACGAAGTTTCTTTATAGATGTGGACAAGAATATTATGTGTATCCGTTACTCTTGATTGATACGTCATCTTTTAAATATGGATGACGAGGAAGGAGCCTCAAGTTCTGGACCTATGTCTTCGTTAAACAGTTTATTCTCGTTCACCAGCCCGGCTGTGAAAAAATTGCTCGGCTGGAAGCAAGGGGACGAGGAGGAGAAATGGGCTGAGAAAGCAGTGGACTCGTTGGTGAAGAAACTCAAGAAGCGAAAGGGCGCGATCGAGGAACTGGAGCGTGCGCTGAGCTGCCCTGGAACGCCCAGTAAATGCGTGACGATTCCTCGAAGTTTAGACGGTAGATTGCAGGTTTCGCACCGCAAGGGTTTGCCGCACGTGATATATTGCCGAGTCTGGCGATGGCCGGACCTCCAGTCGCATCACGAGTTAAAACCGCTGGACCTGTGTCAATATCCATTCTCTGCCAAGCAGAAGGAAGTCTGCATCAATCCCTATCACTACAAAAGGGTGGAGAGCCCGGTACTGCCACCGGTATTGGTTCCTAGACACTCGGAATATGCTCCCGGCCATTCTCTGTTGCCATTTCAGCAATTGGCCGATCCAAGCATGCCGCACAACGTGTCCTATTCGTCTAGCGGTTTTAACGCCGGTTCTACGAGCGGCGTTAATCCGACGTCGCCCATGTCCTCCGTCGGTTCCGTGCCCAGTCCCGGGAGTACGACTTTGCCAAACCCACAGAGCCCGTACGGTACCAATGGATTACCGGAGACACCGCCGCCAGCGTACTCTCCGCCCGAAGATGGCTCTCAGACCGGGCAAACCACGTCGTCGGACTCGGTTCCAATGGACACGAGCACGCCAATTGAAACAGCTACAGCCGTCTGTTACCAAGAACCACCTTACTGGGCCTCGATCGCCTATTACGAACTGAATTGTCGGGTGGGCGAGGTGTTTCATTGTCACTCGCACTCCGTGATTATTGACGGCTTTACAAATCCGAGTAATAACAACGATCGCTTCTGTCTCGGGCAGCTGTCCAATGTGAACCGAAATTCTACGATAGAGAACACGAGGCGGCACATAGGCAAAGGAGTGCATCTGTACTACGTTGGGGGAGAGGTTTATGCTGAATGTCTCTCGGACTCCGCGATATTTGTACAATCTAGAAATTGTAATCACCATCACGGCTTTCATCCCAGTACAGTTTGTAAGATTCCACCGGGATGTTCGTTGAAGATATTCAACAATCAAGAATTTGCCCAGCTTTTATCGCAAAGCGTGAACCATGGTTTCGAAGCTGTCTACGAGTTAACGAAGATGTGTACGATTAGGTAATTTAACATTCACAACATTCTTGTACAATAAGAAATTTTAGTAATATAATTACATTTATTATTCTGTTGGTTACAGAATGTCTTTCGTAAAGGGATGGGGTGCGGAGTACCACAGGCAGGATGTTACATCGACTCCTTGCTGGATCGAAGCACATTTGCACGGACCTTTGCAATGGTTAGACAAAGTGTTAACGCAGATGGGTCCGCCTCACAATGCCATAAGTTCTGTGTCATAAGTAATATGCACGCATCGCAGAAATTTATTTTAAAAGAAAAGGACAATTAGTCTCGATGCACTTTTAAGAGTTTATATATATATATTGGCTGGTATTTGCCACACACATGTGAGAGTTACGGAGACTGTGCACAGACGAGATACAATTACAGTAAGTTGCCCTCAGCCCTATGTTATACCTATGTTAAAAAAAAATAATATTTTATGGAGAAAAATGATAATAAAATGAGCGAGAAATGTAATGTTCAAAAGAAATATATAAGAATTTACGAGAAATTACGCGAGAAAAAGATATTCAATGATCTTTGGGAGTTATCGTAATCGCGGAATGTATACACTTAGACGCTGTAAAACTCTTTGGCTGTTACATAGGGACAGAATTGTGTATATATAGAGATATAATAATGGTATATATAAAAAAAGAAATATTTTTCAAATCTATGCATCAGCCTAATACTTTATTTTATACGGAGACTTATTGTGGAGGTATTTGTCAATGTTGTAATACAAACAGAATCCTTTTAATTGAAGCCTTAGACAACTTTAAAATTGATTGTGATGAAAAAAAAGAAATATATGATTGCAATTGCTTGATAAAGAAGAACATCAGTTCTTCAAATTATAGGAAGCGAAAAGAAAAGATATTTTCTGTCGTTTAAATTAAGCATAATCTCACGATTATGTCTGTTAAGTTACGTGTGTGCTTTAAAGTACATTTACGTCTATAATGTCTATATAGATCTACTCAAATTTATCGTTAAACGACTTATAATAGTGCGGGCTCTTATTGACTACGTGTACGACGGCTTGTAATCCGATTTAATAACTACTGTATATACTATCCGATCCAAAATTTTTCTTCTTTTGATCATAATAATCATTTAAATATGAGCTTTTTTGATACTTAAACTACAACTTTTAGTATACAATATATATCAAAGATTGTTTCAAGTGTTCAGAGTATCAAAATAGGTTCATATTTAAATGATCGTTATGATCGGGAAAGAAAAATTTTGGATCGGATGGTATACGGTAGTTACTAAACCGGATTACAAACCGCTTTGTAAACGTAGTCATCGATGAATGATGCGATCTATATTTCAATGTAAGGTATTGGACGTTGATCTCATGTTGACTATCGGAAAAGTTAACTGCGTCCGATGATATGTTGAAACAAACTCGCTAATCTACAAAAAGATCTATGGTTTGCTCCATCTCTATGTACATTACATTGCATTGTACTCTTCTCGATTATTGTATTGTGCAACATGCTTTCCGTATTGCAATTCCTAAAAACAGTACACGGTTAGGTAAGTTTTATGTGTTATAAATATATGAAATTTTATGTGCTGTATATATATTTCTGTATGGGAATTGTCCTACACACGTATATACAAGTGTGTTGTGTGTATGTGTGTGTGTAATGGAAAAGAAGTCATCTATTAGTAAGTTTATACATTGCTTGACGAAAAAGTTACGTTTATTAATTGATTGGAGCTAAGCTTGATATTACGTTTGTTACTTTTTTTACATTACGAAAGGTGCCAAAAAGAATTGAAATATTCGCATAATATGTTAATTTGACGCACTGTGATATTTCATCAGAGAAATGCAATTTTTTCATTGTATGTAATCACGTTTTCAAAGTCTTAAATCGAGTATCTCGAAAGTACACAGATTTCTATGAGTGTCTTAAAGCCGTCAGATATTAACAGTGCCTAATTATAGACAATACCATCTTATTTCACTGCCATTTGCTGTCACTAGTTTTGCCGATGTGTGCCTAGCTGTGATTCTTTGCTATTTGGCAAATTTGCGATTCGGTGATAAACAAAAGAAAGTATGAAGGGGAACAAGGCTACTTATTTGGCTGATAGCGTTATAATTTTTCCATGTTAGATAAAAAAAACTAGTAAGAGATAAGCCATTTGCTTAATTAAGTGATAAAGAAAGAATAAGATGTAATTTATAATTGGATACAATTAGAACAGGATACAAACGTACAAACGTAAACGTCGACAGAATGTTTATTCGATATTGCATGTGGTACAATTGCGCTAAGTGCACAAGCGATGGAGACAATAAACGACGAATACAAAAAAAAAAGGTAAAATGTAAGATACTTTCAGCCCGTTTTAAGGAAAATTTATTGTTTGATACAATGGTAGTTAATCTGATCGAATTTTGTACGGGAGGAACCGATCAGTATTCTATATTAGAAGATAAAACTGTAAAAGTAAGTAGGAAAAAATGCTGTATGTTTATGGCCATTTCTGAATCTTCAAATTGGTTCCTTTCTGCAAGATATGATCTGATTTTGCCTGAGATATTTTATCGAGAAATGCACACAAATTAGAAATCTCTTATAGCGATCGTAATCCGCGTCGCTGAACTATTGAATAGCGAAACGATTAGAATGATGTTGCGAAATCTTTTCAACACGTTGAACTCTGTCACGTTCGAAACGAGCACGATGCATTACGATGTAAGATGTACATAGATAGTTTCTCATACGCACGATTATACTTGTAAGCTTATATTTCACGTTATCGCCACGTCTTCGTTTTCTTGCTAACTAAAAATCATTTATAGATTAACCGCGAAGCCCGTTTACAAAACGATCTTGCCTAAGCTTTTGCGCCTGATCCTCGAAATGAGCCTACTTCCTTTGAGGTCTGCGAATTGAGAATTCGACTTCAAACTTAACGCTCTCAAGAATTGATGGAACACTGTACTTTGTTGCGCACCGCCCAAGTTTGTGCCTTGGATGCCTTTTATATTATGTAGTTATAAAAGCGACATGATATATGCAATTTTTTAATGTAAAATAGCAGGAACGTAGGGGTGAAACATGTATCCGAAAGTGCACAAAAGTTTTCCCGTAAGAGAAGAAAATTGTATAAGAGTCCCCTCGATTGTTCGCATGTAAAATAAATGTACAGTTCTGTGTTTGCACTGCAATGTCACACATACTATAGTACACGTATGTATTAACGCTATGTATTAACGTCAGACGGGGAATTGCTTGATATCGAGCCTTATTTGTCTAACATATTTGTCCAATGATTACAGTCATGCGATATGAATCAAGTTTCGAGCACTCAAGCTACCGCGGAGAGGAAAGTTCTCGTGCCTTTGATATGTAGAAAGAACTGAGCGCATCTCCAATGATACATGTAAAGTGTGCTGCGAACCGATAAACTACTGGCTCTTATTGTTTTCAAACATGAATATGTTCCTATTTACATATTTGATATATTAACGCGTAATATACATTTTCCTTATTAATCTATCAACCGTTACGTCATTTATTTTCTTATCATTTTTAGATCAAAAAAATGCTCCAGGCGTCCGTTCGTTAATCCTGACATAGAAGCGCTCGGTTCCTTTTATAGAAAAGCCGTCTATTAATGTAAAGGCCGTGAAGAATAAATAGATGAGCGATTGAAGTGCGAAGGTGCGATTTGGAAACGGGCTCGCGCGATATATTCCGCACGCGTCAGTGACGCTGTAAATATATTAAATCTTGATAGCCGTGTTTGAGAGAGAGCACGTCTCTTCGGAATCCATTCCACATTATTGTACCGTTAGAGAAGATAACCGCGGGTTTTTTTTTTTCTTTCCCCCTTGTGCGATTTCTCGAGACGCTCATGTGGCTGCATCGTGTTGTTCACAACTATCAGCGACGACGTAGGCACACGAGCTTCCTCTATCTCTGTACAGCCGCCACCTCTGCGAGAAAATAGAACGTAGTTATCGTAAAAACAATACGGAGTTGGACGCGCGTTAGCCGCCAAAATCGTGGCACATAGTACATTTTATTTCGCACGTTCTTCTTTTCTTTCTGGTGAAAAAGACATTTTATGTACAGAACGACATTTTTAGTTGTACGTACATACATATATGTAACGTATGTGTGTAGGTATATGTATATGATGTAGTGAAGAGATGGTAGAAAATCTTTGTGTTATATGTGACATATTATACGGTAAGAGATTAGACCTTTAATGAAAAACTAGCGTAAATGGTTGACTTAGTTGAACAGGTCTGCGTATACAAAGTATGTACTTTGTTACCACGGGAAAAAAAAGAATGAAATGTTCGAACACGTCCCAGCACTGATTGAGCGCTCCGTGCACCGATAAAGGATTTCCGTCGTCGTTGCCGTCGGCGAAATTTTTAGGCCCGGCAGGATAATGGCGTCCATGGGACTTAGGGTAAATTCTTCGTGATCAGCTGTAACATGTATCGTTCGGCATAGACGGCATATAAATTATCCGCTCGGTCTCCACGCGCCTTCACCTGTGCTGTCCACGCATGCATTTCTGGTAATCGTTGTCTTGTGCAGCTCTACCAAGTATGAAAATAAAATTAATACCTACCTGTGTATCTATATTGAATACTTGTACTCGTTACGCAATTACGCCATTTGATCACCCATCCCGGATCCCTTCGATGCGTCGACTGAGATTTTACTGGTAAAATTAAGTAGTATTGCAAAGATCGTGCTCAAAATCAGAAAATAAGTACATGCGGTTTTACTACGTAAGAAGTTCTATAAAAGTAATCTCTCCCCTACTTATACATATTTTCTTTTCAAATCTTATCAAGATGGACTGATCAGGATGAGGTGAGGAATGTAACGGAATGTTCATTTTCCAATCTGATTTATTTCATTCATAAAGCAACAACGTGAAACCTCTCTCATACGTATCCAAAAATGTTCTGTGCACATCGAATTAGGATAGTTCAGAGGTCGACTATTAATTACGACATATAGTAGGGGTAGGGACGGGGAGTATGTGTCGTACGTTTGATTTACTCATCTCCCTTCCGCAATTAAATTATACGATTATAAAAAAATAAGAAGTATACTAACATCTTTCGATTGCTAAGCCTCTCACATCTCTCCCTATCGCGCTTCTATTCATTAAAAAATACTATATATTCGAGGTGATGAAACGCGAATCCTTTTCGTGGTGTCTTAAAGAAAAGCTAAATTATAAATCTCGACGATGGGAACATACTCGTATGCCTGAGCTACGGCAGTCGCCAACTGCCTCGAAAACGTTTAGCATTTTCTTAATCAAGGCGACATATATTTAGCAACCATCGGAAAACGTCGGATATGTAGCGAGAAACAACTTTTTCGACGAGCGAAGCATGACTCTAATACGTGGTCATCGCAGCTTCCGATCGATAATACACGCCCGATACGTTGAATTAAATTAGAGCATGCCCTCGGCGGCACGCGCTACCATCTTATTTACCTTTGATACAACAGTAATCTCAAACAATTTCTTCAAACAACTCCGCTATGAGTACTCTTCATATATTTATATAAAAAATCGTAAATCTTGTGTCAACACAGATGTCAATGTTCCGTTACTCCCATCTATCCACTCTATCCGCGCGTTATTATTGTTACTTTGTTAATTTATCTCTAAGCTTTCAAGACCGAGAGCAACTTCCCTCGAGTTACAATTGAAACGATTCTCTACACGTAATAATGATTGTTAACTCGCGAGTACACGAGAGGATCTTACGCTCTTATACAGGAACGGGAATCCGGGATAAAATCATCAAGAGAGATAAAGTCGTGTGACGTGCGATACGCGTTATATTAATCTTCTTAACTCTCTATTGTCTAGTGCGACTGCAGTGCGATATATATCTCCTTGCAATTGGTATTGTAATGCGATGTATGATCCTCGACAAATCGTGATAAGAAACTAGTCGGCCTGCATGAATAAGACACGGTAAATATTTTAGAGACCGTAAATATTTTAGACAAATACTGAGAATGTCTTGTCGACATTAAAATATTTAAAAAACAGTATATTTTAAAAAATTACTGCGTTTCTTAAATTATACACGAATGCTGAACACTGATTGTGAACCCTAGCTCTGCTTTCTACGATTTATTGGAGGAGTTTTATATTTCCGGCCAAAGAACATTGATTCCAGGTATTATTATAATATTAGCATCATATTTGTATCGAATTTTTGTCGCGATGCATTTTAGAGAATGTAGAGATCAGAAATGGGATAAGATAAGAATTTATTGCTTTATATAACTTACGGATATCTTACGGATTCGATTTTCTTTGCTTAAAGAAAATATGTCGATAGGGGGACCATTACCTTCACTTTCACTGCAGTAGCTATAATCATGAAAATCGACGGTATTCCGTTGGACGTATCCATAGTAAAGCTTGTGAAGCTTGCGCGCACGCTGAGACCGCTCCGCGAGTATTGAGTATTGATTCAGTAGAGTGAGGAAGAAAACACAGGCGTATGCGTTGATAAACCAAATGAAGATTTAATCTCATACTTTTAATAACGTAAGAAAAAAAAGAGGACCGTTTGTGAGATGCCGTCGACGATATTAATACTAAGAAACTTAAATATCCGGATCAGCGCCGCTGGGTAGTTTCCTTCTTACGAACTAAGAGTTACATCTTTTTCTTTTCCTCCTCTCGGAAATCAGTCGTTATTTGGTTCGCGAAAGAAGTCGATCGCTACGCGTGTGTATGTATGCACTTGTACGTATGCGCGTGTTAATGAGTGTGTACAAAGTATCGTCGTGACATATCTGCTTTCTTTTCTGACAAATCGGCTCACTAAGGCTTTTTCCTTTATCCAATAATACACTGGGTCCCTCGTAATAATACGCCTAGCATTCTACAGCCTAAAAAAAAACGAGTGTTCATTTGATGGTGTGGAGCTTACGCATTATCATTCGCAATGGTGCTTCGCATCTAAAAACGGATAAACGGATACAATTGAGTATCGACGTGTCGTTGACGGCTTAAAATTTTGCTGATCTCGGTGCGGCCCGAAAGTATGTAAAACACGTAAAAACTCGTTTCGAAAAAAAATATGCAATTACGTATTGAACTTGGATCCCCGAGCCGAAACAAACGTGTTCGTTTATTATCTTCGCGAGTGGCTCCGTATTCGCTTTAAAATTTCCTACGATTCCAAGCTAAAAGAGGCGTTAAAGAAAAATCCTGACTAAAAAATTTCTTCGCCGACTCCGGCCGAGATAAACGTATCTGATACGGTAAAAATAACAAATTGTTAATTTCTCGCTGGTGAATTCTTAAGCGATTATTGTTATTATGCCTGCCGTACTTCGGCTTCCTTACATATCCCTTCCTGTGGAATTCCTTCTTCTTACTCTGTCATCTTGCTACGGAGGATCATTCGAGAAGAATCGTTATATGATACAAGATATGATTGCTAAGATGAGATTTACGAGTCGAGCTCTTTGCTGCCTCGACGGCGTATATTTCGTAGCAATTTCGAAGGCAAGATGAAGTTTTGTTACATTTTGCGTTTTTTATGGACTGTCGCACTAGTGTCATGGTAAATCTGCTTCTGGCGCGCGCGCGCGCGCACTTGTACTTAAAAATTGATACACACATAAGAAGCGGGCTTTTTTCACCGGTGAGAGACAATTACTTTTTGTGTCTTTTTTTCGCGTTCGCTAGAAGGGTTCGTTATAACATCCTTAATTGTACCGCATGGTGATGTTGCGCGATCGGGTCATCTTCTGACTGATTTGTTCCTCCTGCAACAGCTGCCCGCGGAACTGGCTGACTTGGTCGAGCGCGGCGTTCAGAATGTCACGTTGCTGTATTAACAACTGCTCCCACTTTTGGGCATATGCTGCAACAGATAACACGCACACCCGTCAGAGCACCCAAGAGCATGATTAGACACATCGGCTTAGCGTAGTTAAGGATTAAATCGGATATACATAGAGATGACGTATTACAAAGTGAACGCTGGAGCTATTTCCCCTGCTTTATTCGAGCATCGTGTTTAGCTTTACATCTTCTTAAAACGTGGATAACAGACACATATTTGTCATCGAGTTTCATTGCTGCTTTAGTTCGTCCAGCCGGAGACGTAATGCTGAGCTTTTTGATCACAGTTTTTGTAACAAGTTTAGTAACGTCTTAATGCTTCAGCGACAATAAACACACATGGCAATGAAACTCATAAAAATAAAAAAGTTACAATGTTAATTAAACGATAATCATTAGTGATTTGAAATAAGAGATGATACCTAAAGCAGCTTAAATCTAACTTACTTCCAACTCGCTACTTGAGTTGTAAATAAAAGGCGCTAGTTTTACATGAAAGCATAGTTAAGAAAATTAATAAGAATGTTTTGGTATATGTTTGCACATTAATGACTTATTTGTAGCTGTTTGTAAGTTAGTCTGAAAGCGCCTGAAGTTACAGGATTAAAATGTGAACATTATTTGTAACATGTAAACGTATAAATGTAATTAAATATCGATATCGTTACACAAATTGAAGCTTAAGCTGAGCACACAAGCCAGACTCATTGAGTAGTTCTCTTATAAACGTATAATTATCCTTAACGTGTGACGTTGCTATCAGTTTAATAATCCACAAAAATAACATTTACTAACAAGAATTCGGTTTGCGTACATACATAAAATAATGCGTTCACGCTTCTAATGTGTACATGCTAATCATATTTTATATATAACAATATTAATTCCATGTCATTTAAATTGAATTTCTACAGCACACACACATATATATATATAAAATTATTTAGTTTCTATTTCACAAGATAACGTACTTGATAATATTATATTTAATAAAATAAAAATATGCAACAACAATAAAAGAAAAGAAAAATGTTGAGTTTACCCTCCCAGGATATCCGTTTGCCTTCTAAGAAAAATATAAAGTTTGATATTAATACTGTAAATCTGTCTTCGTAAAAATATTGCTTCTACATATGGAGGGGTAAAAGCCATCCTCGTGTAAGTCAAATTTTTTAAAATATTGACTCGTGTGCATAGAAGATGCAATCTATACATTGTATAAATTGCATCTATTCACACCCGATTGAAATGCATGTGATATCCAGATGACGAAATAATGTGATGCGTATCATTAGTACATATGGTGCACATTAAAACAAGCTGTTTCTCTGAAACTATTTTATAGAATTGTTAATCGAATAATATTGTCGTACCGTCCGAAAATAGTTTTCTCTCTATAAGACGTCTACGCAACGAGAAACTCCTCAGGTAGGGTGACTCAAACTTTGTTCTTTTCCGCCTCAAATCTGTAACGTTTTCTGGTATTACATTAAATTTCTCCTACAGGTATACAATGCAATGTGATTTTTATATAAAGTGTACAAGTATAGGCACCTAAAAAATTTTATTTGCTATGCTATAATTTCCAAACTATGGCCAGCCATATTTTTTGTAAAAACTAACAATATTGATAAAATACTTATGTGATTTAAATAAGTGGCTCGTAATACGTTTATAAAAAATGTCATATATATTGTAGTGAATTTTGTGTATTAAAAAATACTGTTTTAAAATTAAAAAAAATCTTAAAATAGAAACTAGTTCACAAGATAAACGACGAGTGCTGCGCAAAAAATACAGTTACAAAATCAAATACATTTAACATCACTATGGCACACGTAAAATTAGTATTTATAACATTTCAAACGTGCATACAGTCAAGTGCTCGAAGGAATGCATTTTCATTCAAATTAAATTAAAAGATTAAAATTATGTAACAGCATTTCAAGTTTTTTTACACTATACTACACACACATATATAAAAACATAAAATATTGATTTTTGATATCACTAGTCTATCCTAAATATGAATGAATAAAAATAATAATAACATATAAAGCATAAAATTAAAATTATCTTTTTAACCTTTAACGCCTACAGGCTGAGGATTGATCTGCATGGCTGTTTTATGCAAATAATTATATGTTACCCTGTTTTTTATCCTCTCTCTCTTGTACATAAATAAAAAAGATAATGTACGCTGTTGGCAGCAGCGAAAACAAAATAACGTTTTTCAAGAAAGATAGCAGTGAATACAAAATTTTATAGCAATCTAATTGAATAGCAGATTTCTCCTCCGGATAATTAATCATCTTTCCGATATTTGATTTGATATTTATCGAAGGATCGATAAACTCTTTGACAATGCAAAGATTATCTTCCTTATTAACATTATCGATGTCATGTGCAAGTTGAGAATATAAAATAATGCTATTGTTTGTTTGCGAGTCCACGTCATACGTATTCTCATTCTTATTGCCTACATCCGTCATCTTTCTTCGTCTTAAATTTATATTAACGTCAGAAAATTCTGCCGGCAACGCGCTGTTATCCTGATCAGTATCGTAATCTTTAAAATTGTTACGTCCCTCAAAGTTGTCAGTACAAATGTCAGTACAAGGCTGGCAGCCGATCCAATCTTGCCATGAATCGTCGACAGCTTGTGGATCAAATTTGTTCGGGTAGAAAATATCTCCCTTGCTCCCGGATTTCTTTTTCACGAAGTCCTCGCAGTAACAATTGTAATTCGTCAGACTACTTATGGCGTGCGATTTTTCCTTGCGAGGCGAATAATACGTGCTACAGGATGTGCCTGGGCTTGTTTTAGTACGGAATGTACCAGACCAGTGATATCTATTCTTTTTGTCACTAGTGGACACTTTCACCCGTTGACTTTGATTGGATCTTTGAATAGAACGCACGGGCGTGCCTTTATTAATTGAATTCTTTCTGGCAATTCGACCGGGCGTCATGCTTTTCTTCGTGATATTGGACCTGACAGGCGTACGAGGAAGAACGCCCGAGTCTTCCTCGGTGTCATTCGAACTGAAATCGCTTCTGAACTCCATCTCATCCTTCCAGGGAGAAGACATCAACGAATTCTTCGCGATCGTATCTACTTCCGTTGTGTTTAAAGTCTGCGTGTCGCTGTCCGTGTCGTCGTTTATTATCGTCGCGTTTGTCGAGCTGCTGCCTCTCCGGTGGCGGTTTAACGTGATGATCGAATTTGCCTTAGTCTTACTGCGCGTATCTGTCATAAAATGCGATGCACTGTGATACCGGCAAGTACAACGTTTCGTACTTTTTCGTACTTTTTTAAGTCTTTACAAGATATTGGCGAAATAATCTCAACGACACGTATCGTCACTTAAAAGGGTTCGTTATTTATCGCCACATAATGCCTGTGAATTTTTATCATGAAAATTTTCACAAGTAATCTGACGTTAAAAGCCCTCATTGAATAATATCAACTTTCGTATTCGAAAACTGGTTTTCTTGATACATCAAAAAGAAAAAAAAATATGCTTCTGTGTGATGACACACGGAAGAAATAATTTATATATCTCGTTAACGAAAGTGCACCATCCAACACAACGCAGTGTACGAAAATTAAAGCGGTAACAAACGGAAAGCCAATAGAAAAACATAAATGTGCAAACGTTTATCTTACCTTCTTGATCGTAATCCACCTCATGAGTCGCGCTGAATACACTGTGCGCGTCATTAAGGAATTTAGTCGTATTATCCATGACCAGTTTGTGCGTATCCAACACTTCTTCTTCAAGCATCTGCAGAGCTGATACTGCTTCATGGAAAGTGTACAAATCTTGCGAGAGTTCACCTTCCTGTGAAGAAGAAAATCATTCGCATTGATAGTTAAATTTTAATTATTTAATTTTTATTATAATTATACATATAACTTTTTTAATTATTATTGTCATTATGCGTTGCACTTACATTGAGAGATCGAAGCTGTGCTAAATCGCTATCCGATAACACGCTATTGTTTCCCTGTTCCTCAATCTTCATACCCCTATCATCATCCGTCGGCGAAGCTTTTATTTCCGTAGGATCAGTTGCCGCCAATTCTTTCACTCGATCCGCGTATCTTAACGTATTTAGGGAGTGCTCGCAGGAACTCATCCCGGGACTAATCATCGCTATCTATAAACAATTAATATCCGTTCAAATGCCTGTCTCTCTTTTGATATCTCTATTTTATGATAATATAACTATGAAATAATTTACCATGCATGTTTTTGATTTTTCACCGATAAAACTGTCCCTTAATACTTGAGTCAATTTGCTTGCTCTAAAAGGCAAATGCGTACCCTTACGGCTTAACGCGCGTATACATTCTTTTAATGCTAACAGAGATTTATTGATCTCAGCACCTTCCATTCCTAAAAATTCAAATAGACATTTATTACGTCAGAAAGCTAAAGCAGACGTAGATCATTATTTATAATCACTAGCGTCATTTCGGTCGTCGTTAAGAATTAATTGTACATTTACTTACGAGTTTGCCTATTAGCGGACGACGTATCAGCACCCCTTTCATTACCAGCAAGATCGATAAGCGAGAACTTTCCGTGTACCTTATGTGTGCCCGGGATACGCGCTATTATTTGGAACACCGCGTGTGATCTCGATGAATTAGAATTAGCGCTCGTTTGACCGCTCGTTCTGGCGCTGTTTCCGTGCTGTATTAGCTTTAATACTTCGTCGCAAGTCTCCACGACCTTCTCTGTTAATCCGACTATTTGGACCTATTGTTGTTAGACATGAGAAAAATTTTGGAATATTAAGATGGAGCTAAATTGGATAACCACAAATAATTGCCAATTGATTTAGGAATCTATTGATAATATAATGGAAGATAGCCAATATGTGTAAAAATAAATTGAAAATGTGTAATATTGAACATAAGCAATTGATACAAAGTTTAATAACGATTATCTAGCAATTAGAGTCAATTAAAATTTTTTATTTCAATATAAAGCGAACCTGCTGTTTGCCGTCCTCCAGAACTCGCAGTTTCTCCTTATCTGCCAAAAGGTCAAACACCTTGCCGGAATAAATCTCGAAGAAGCTAGCGGAAATGACCAGATTCAGGGGCCGATACTTGGCCAGTTTGAGGCATTTGAACACGTCTTTGGCAACCATGGCGTAGATGCCCTTCTTGCAGTCCTGCGTCTTGCCATTGAAATCGCCGCCCATTGTATGGGTCTTGCCGCTGCCAGTCTGACCGTACGCGAAACACGTAGCCATGCCACCCTCGAAGATCGTCTGCACCAATGGTTTGGCTGTATACTTGTAGACGATCTCGTTGTTACACGTCTCATCGAACGCATAATCAAATCTGAAGATCTGATTTTCAAGATATTTGGTGAGGTCGACTTTGGACTTCGGCTCGTGCACCACCATCTGATCTTTGCTAGGCACGCTGATCACGTCGATCTCCTTGCGCGTGTGTTCTTTCTTGTTGAGCGGACGTTTCCTCACGCACACTGTGATCTGATGATTCTCCACGGGGTCGGTCTCTCGCAACGGCCTGAACTCTATGCTGTTTTGATATTCCCTGCAAATTAAATAAATACAAACCGATAAACAATAATGTCTCTTATCAATCATGAAACATTATCTAAACATATGGATATTCTACGAAGATCAACGCAATATTTATTTGAGGTATGTAACTCAAACGGATAATATTAATATTAAGTATTGAACAATATTTCTTAAACGATATTATATTTTAAGCGCAGAAAGTATGAAAGCCAAATCAACCTTATCATAGCCAAAAATTCCCAATTCGGATTGCCTGGATCCAGATTCATCAACGCTTCCTTCTCCTCTTTCAATTCCGCTTGACGTTGCCTTCTTTCTTCCCTGTTCTTCTTCAGTCTCTCGACTTCCTTGACGACATTGGATCGCCTACCCCGGCCGTTCTCTATCTGAGCTTGTTGCTGCTGTTGCTGCAGCTGTTGTTGTTGCTGCTGTTGCTGCTGCGCTTGTTTCTGCTGTCTGTTCTGCACCGGGGTCATCAGGCATTGCGTGACGGCCGCCGTCGGCGTCGGCGGTATGTTCTCGAGCTCCCGACGTCCGGTGAGGCCGGAAACCGATTCGCCGTGACCGTTCACCGACGTGGTTGATGGCATTATGTTCGTCGGGCGACCCGTCGGTCGTGACAATTGCCTATTCGAACCCGCTGAAACATTGGTATGAGGAAGGATTAATGATGCCCGCACTGTCCTCCTTACCCTCGGCGATCGAATCAACTTCGTCGAGATTAAAATCAGGCGAGAAACATAAATCATGTCTTTGGTCTCGCGTGATCCATCCCGCTTTTTGCTCGGTCCTTTTCACGCTTATGACGCCTCGAATCTGATAATTTTTTTTAAATCGCTATACATCCACGTAACAGAAGGAAAAAACTACATTTCTAACGTAAATAAGAAAAAAACTAAAAAAAATTATTAAAGTTTTAAACGTAATTGCACTTCGCCAATCCTTTGCGAAATCAAATAAAATTTAATTTACATTCATTTTTTAATTCACCCTTGCGCTCATCTCGAGATAAGAATCGCAGACAATTAGGCACATGTTTTCGCTCGATTATCAGCGGAGAGACCACAGAATCTCCAGCACGAGATTCGTCACACGCATTACCGGCATCGTCGTCTTCGATTCGAAGCGTCAGGATCCGATTGTTATCATCAGAGACGTCCGTACTTTCGCAGTCGCGGATTTTATTTTTCCTCCGGAAGCAATAAGCGAGCGGGTCGAATCTCATGGTCGACGCGGCATACGTGAGATCTCTTTAACTTCTAAAAACCGAACTGTCCGTCGTGAGAGAGGCGAACGGGAGCGACGTTCCGCCGGGTGGTGCGCACCGCCGCCGACGAGGTAGATCGAACAGTGCTCGAGGGAGGGTCAGCAGCGAAGTACACCCCCTTGGCTGGGTCTACACGTCGTACTGTAGGTTCTGTCTCGGGGTCCTTGCCCTTGTGCCGCCTGCCTTGCATACGGCGCACGAATATCGATAGTCACGGCTCGACCATACACACGTGCAGCCAAGTGTCTCGTCGACACTTGGCTTTATCTGGGTGAAAAGACGACGACGCACACGCGCTCAACTCGCGATGTCCGGTCACGAAATTGACTTATCGAACGCCGAAAGTTCGGCCGTCGTCCACGCTTATCGGCACGTGAATCGGGAAACACGTGGAAATTCGCGTACCGCGCTCGCCAATCTCTCTTTTCGATCGAACAAAGATCAGCGGAGTGGCGTGTAAGCGAACGCGCGCAATTAGTCCGGTTTCATTAAATTTCTATATCCTTTTTATTTAACGGTATAATCAAGACACGTTTTACCGCTGCAATTAGCGGCCATTACGATGAAAATTTATCTACGAAAATACAGACATCGGCTCGTTACATATGCGCGGAGTAAGTATGTTGTAATCGTCACGATTTCACTGATAACCATGCCGCTTATTTTAGCAAAGTGTAACGAGACAGGCATCGAATCTTCGTCGCTAACGTACCTTTCACTGGGATAGACAGCCTGGTGGAGTGCTGAAAATAAAGAAAACAAACTACGTTCAGTCATTTCAATTAAAGAGGATGGTGTTTTCTTCGTGCAACGAAGAGGAGTGTTTTGTCGATTTACAATATAAGAGGTGCTGCAAATGAAAAAAATAAATAAAACGGTGCTTCCTTCGAAGCCGGGTGTATGATACATCTTTTTGCCGACGTATTTCGCCAGAACGCGAGAGATAAGAAGCGGTTTATATCGATCGCTCGTTAATCACGCCCGCCCGTTCCTTTTACATATCGATCGCCATAACAACACGGTTTTTGACCCAGTCACGGTGTAGGGCAATCGCGCTGCGCGATCTTCCATTCCGTTTCACGAAACTGAGCATTTCCGCGAACGAAAATGAAAGAATGCCGTGTGGCGAGTTCTCGCTGACTATACGCTGGATATCCGCTAAGTCACCAGCCTAGCTAACTCGCTCAGCCACTCGGGATATCCATCTGTCCGAGACCCCATCAGATTCAAGCAAAGGGTGAAAAGGGTGCAAAAAGGGTGAAAAGAAACGTTAGCGACTAGCGGTGGATCTGTGCTCTGGTGGATGGGCATTTTGGGAAAAGCCGACGTTTTTCGTGATAGAGAAAATGCGAGGCTGCGAACGCTCTTTTAGCATCTTCCATGCGAGAGAAGCTTTTGACACGAATCTCAAAATTCAGGCAGATCAAGAAGGTCGAAAATTTTCTTTTGCAATTCAAACTACGTAATTTTTATCAGTCTTGAAAATAATATTTCAAGATAGTTATTTAAGGAACATTCATCTTAATTAAACAATTATGAACTTCACGATAACGGTGAATCATCAGTCTATCATGATACAATCGATTGGATACAAGTAATTATTTAACTTCACATATATCTTCCATTATTATTTCATGTCATGATAATGTTTCAGGATATTTTCCACTTGTATCAAACATTTATGGCATATAAATCATCGTGAAATTAAGATATATCATTTTCTCATTTGATTATTCAAAAGATACATGTATCTATGCTAGCTCCAATGGACAGTAGTCATAAAATAGTCATCTTCTGTCGAATTAAATAATTTTTCCTTTAAATAATTTCTAAAGAGATTGATTTATGTGCCGTATTTTCCATATAATTCCTTCGTGCATTACGACTCAAGTAATAAAATTCGCAATAAGATATCGTAAAATCGGTATCGTAAAACTCAGCTCTTCGAGCATTCTCGAAGATGCTAAGGTCAGTTCGGCGACCACGGAGGACGATTGTTGCTGCTGTGAGAGGGTTGTGTGTTGCGGTTGCAGTTGTTGCGGTGATGGAGGGGAAGGTGGTGCGCGTTACCGAGAGACGAGATGTGACTCGTACAGGAAGCGTTGCGGATGCGAGGCCGTTTCTCGTGGTGTGACCACCATGGCGTCCGAGGGAGCCCTCCTCTTGGTTCTCCGACTCGTCGACCCCCTCGTCCTCCTCAGCCGAGGAGTCCGGCTCCTTATCGCAGATCGTAGTCACGGCCAGTTTTACGTAAATCAATCGGACGATTATACCCGCGGTCGACGGAGCCACCGAGGGGATCGATGAGGGGAAAAGTCGTCAAAAAAGACGGCAATTTTGCGGATGAACGATGGCCGAGACGACGTGAGTTTCGTATTCAAGATCGGTTTGTTATCGATCAGTTTTGCCCGGGGATAGGTGGTCGGTGGTCCATCGTCGACACGAGGTCCATGATTATGAGCAGCGTCCATGGAGGAAAAAAAAGATGTTACCATGTTAGTAGCGGGAATGACGCGCGAGACTTTTTGACTTTTGTCGATCGACGTATTTACAGGCTCGAGAATTTCTTGAGGAGTTTTACGTTGTGTTCTAATATGTATTACGAACTGTTTATATGTATTACGAACTGGATCATTGGACACCCAAACCAAGGATTATTTGAATCCTGGGCTTGGTTCCTTGAATCCTATTTTCCTTGAGTCTTTGAATCCCATCACATCGATTATGTTACTTTTCAAGTTTCATCTAACTTTGTCTCTGACAAATAGTAATCAAAATATTCAATTTTCACAAATGTTCCTCCTCTGTTTAAAAATATAAATGCGAGTTATTCCAGAAGTCGATTTCTTTAAATTCAAAGTAAACTTTGCAATTTTTGATCCACATATAATTCAAGAATTCTGCTGCAGAGAAAGTACGCGGTTTTCGCGACACCTTGTGCAACATATATGTATATAGTCTATATGTATATTTGTATATATAGTCCACCGTGATTATATCGCATGACACAAGTATTACTAATAAGAAAAGTTAAGTCTACGCAATCAAACATCTACAAACTGTTTAGGACAAACTCAGGATCTACCTCAAAAAGCCTTGGTCTAAATCTACGAGAATGAAAGAAGCAACGAACGCACGATGCAAATTTTGCAGCGGAAGTCGCAATTGTTTATCTTAGACGCGGGCTCCACGTGACGGGGAAGCCGGAGACCTGACGAGATCAGACTCCGTGTCATCGTCACGTCAGATTCGAAGGCTTGCGGTGGACCGATTACGAGTGACGGGGACTCCTACCTGAAAGACGTATAGGTACTGGAACATGCCTACCGCGGTGCAAACGCCACGAGACGCGGGATCGGATTATTCTTTCCATATTAGGAGCGAGGTTATTTCACGTAGCCCGGGCAACCGGTAAACAGAATTCTGCCGAGGCAGTCGATGATCGACCGCGAATTTTACGCGGACACAAGACTTGCGTCGAGTTTGATTCGCAAAGTGGCATGCGCGCCGTCATTCACGGGATCAACGTCTGAATAATCGCGAGACTTTCGCGAGAGTTTGCTTATCTAACAGCGGTACATGTACCATTTCGCTTATCTGTCAGACCGATAAATAATTTCCGAATTCCTGTAATTTAAAATCTGTAAATTTAAATTAAGATTAAAATTAAAGCGGAAAATTATATAAGACCTTTCAGTTTCCGTTAACTCGTATCGTTAATTCTTTAACGTTTCTCTACATGTGCACTATTTTCCATTTTTATTTAGGAAGTCTTCGAGGTTCGAGATGAACAGAACGTGGAAGAGCGACAATTTCGCACCTTCCGTAATTTAATTGACAATTGATTCTACGAATATATGCTTGACAATGACCTAGAACGCACTATTCGACGTTTCGACTATGCGTTTTGAGAAAAGATAATTGAACTATACGTACCTTTGCTTTTGAGGACGCCAACATGTGGTTGTTCATCACTTGCGGTAGCGCACATATCTCGGTTCGTGGTCCCATCTTTTGGTTCAGATCGCGATTCAAGGCAAGAATCGCGTCGATTTCCACCTGAAAAAACATATATATATATTGTATATGAATCCAAATAAATTTGGATTGTCATTTATTTGTCTTGCATTATCTTTTACGGCATTATGGAAATTGATCATCACATAATTTCCCTTAAGACCAGTGAAGTTAATAGATTATGTGTCCAGCAGAATTATTTGAATAAGAGTAATATTAAAACTCCAGAGTTCACAAATTATCTCTATTTTCACGCAAATTACCTTTCGGCGTGGAATAAAACTTTGTTGGGACATTTTTGTAATAATACAAATCTTGCACAATTAATTCCGCGAATAGGACATAAAATTATGGAAGAATTAATAGAATCTTCGAAAAAAGCCTTGTGTTAATATCTATAGGAAGAATAATTAACGGGGTATTTAAATTCAATATTTAGCATTTAACTGTAAAATGTTAAACAAAGTTGCTATCGAAATTCGCGACTGACCGAAAAAAGAAATATAAAAGTTGTACGATACTTTATTTACAATTCGAAATTCACGTTCTCACGAGACTAATAGCATTGTATCGCATGACTTTTTGCAAAAGTCACGTTCGACCGAACCGACTTGACTGACGGTAAATCTGTGGACTTGCAAGCCTGTCGGAAATAGATTCGCGCCCCCGTTAGTGGGCTTCACGTTAGCCCTGTGGCATTGCATAAGCATTGCGGAATTGAAAATAGCTAAATAACCGTGACCTACGGATGTGCGGAATTGTAATATTGCGGTTCAACGCGGCGAGATTGCGAGAGAGAAAGT
Organism: Temnothorax curvispinosus; assembly: GCF_003070985.1. Lineage (NCBI taxonomy): Eukaryota > Metazoa > Arthropoda > Insecta > Hymenoptera > Formicidae > Temnothorax > Temnothorax curvispinosus. The sequence goes on from NW_020228222.1 coordinate 563,732, forward strand.
TAATCGTAGCGCAAATGTCAGATAAAAACATAGTTGGACACGTATGTTTAAGGTATGCGTACACAAATATACTGGTATTTTTAATAATTTCCACAAGAAAGTCGCAAGTAAAAAAAATACTTCCGAATTATTTCAACAGAGGAATTTTCTACTACACGCATTCTCTGTTTAATGTATAAAATTGTCAAAAATTAAAATGGTTAAAAATTAAAAAATGCTGTACAATGAATATCATATTTTATCTTTTAACAATGTAAATATTTTAATTAAATAAATTTCAAATAAATAAAAATAATTCTAAATTAAATCCACTCAATTTCAAAAAGAAAATCCGAACTTGTAACTCTCTGCTTTTGAGTAATTATAAATTGCTCAGAATAATTTATGAACGCACTTACCTCTTTGCCTTTGGTTTCTCCTCTCTCGAACCATTCTACAGTTACGGTGCGCTGCTCTAAATTAATACCGGAGACGACTGCCGAGTGAACGCGACCTGAAACAAAAATTGTACATTGCAATGTATAAGGATTGGAGTAATACGGTTATAATGATTACTCGACCAGTGAGTATATACGCGAATATTCGTTGTTTTACTTAACAAAGCGTATCTTATCTTCTCTATAGAAGGCTTTTATTTCATGGGTCAAATTAAGTGCCATAATGCATAATAAATAAGATTTAAATTAAACACATATTATTTCATTCAATGCAGTAACAATAATGCCAAGCTAAAAAAAAATAATAAGGCACTTCTTCATAAAAATTAATATCTCTTAACAGTAATTTAATCGAAAGCCATTTTCTAAGACCAAGAATTGAAAGGTGAGTATTACATTTCTATTTTTTCATTTTTAAACATCTTATGTGCATGTAATTTTTCAATATCCCATGTGCACATAATTTTTCATGCGCAACGATATGTTTTATACCATTTTGCACGATCTCTGATTTATCGCTGTCGTTCTTGATCGAATTCATTCCCTGTCGCAGTGGAGACGCAAGTCTGGGTATCATGGACCCCTCGCCCCGAGTTCTCGTCGTCTTTCCGCTTTGTTCTTCATCCTCGAACGGTCGAACCTCGAAGCTGCACGAGTTCAACTTCCGTCGAGCCTCGAGCCGCTCGTGAAACGCCGCGCTTTTCTTAAAACCAAATTTATTCGTCTCTCCGTGCGCTTGCAGTTCCTCATTATCCATGCGAGCCTCCGCGCGAGATAATCCTTTGATCGGTGGAAGAATGTTCCTGGCCCCTTTTTTCTTCAGAGAAGCTTTCGCCCTCGACTTTCCTTGCTCCTCTTTAGCAAAATTAATTCTGGACGAAATTCTTTCACCGAGCTCTCTATCAAAATTCGATTCCGTATCCCGTCTGTCCTCGATTTCCGACGTCCAAGATAAATCTTCGAGCTCTCCGGACCTCGGGATGAATTCGTCCAGTTCTTCTTCGTTGTGTTCTCCCTCATCCGAGACACACTTGACTTGCTTCTCGTTTTCGTCCGCGGTGCTCGACGCGCGTCTCGAATGCAGCATCACATTGTCGTGATAATCGATATCACATGGTTTTCGAGCGGATTCGCTCGCGTTTCTTTCCGAGTTCTTGAAACACTTCTCAAAGCTTCTCTCATAATCGCTGCCGATTTGATAAGATGGTGAACCGTTGACTTTCGATGGATCAGTTTGATCAGTCGAGCCGATCTGACTTTTCGCGCAATCATTGAGGTAATTAACAATTTCTCCGTTCGTCCGTTCCTTTTCCGCGATTTCTTTCGGCTGTTCGTCTTGCGATTTGCGCAAGAACTCGTCGACGATGAACGGCGGCGGTTTGCGAGAGCCTTTCTGCTTGGGATTCTTTTTAGATTTCTTGCTCTTTTTGCGCTTTACGTCCTTCTCGATCTTCCTATCGTTGGAATCGTGCTTTGTGCCACAGACGCAAAGAGATAGCCAATCCATATTGAATTTACAGCAAATCGATAAAAAAAATTCGATTTTAAAAAAGAACGATTTAAATTATCTTATTATCAGCAGTAATTTTCTTGACGTCTAATTACTATGACGTATATTCACATGTATTTATCACTTATATTTTGTCCTCCGCAACAATTCTTTATAAACAAATTATTCTTAATGTGCGTTTCATAATTTATTTATAATTAATTTACAATAAATTGGCGTTAAGAAGTTGTAATGTCTATGTTTTATCTCATCATCAATAATAATTCCATATAAATTCCGATATATTAACTCCCACATAAATTCTTGCGCTTTTCTCACGATACATTAACTCCGATACGATTCTTGCGCTTTTCTCACGAATTCTCGCAGATTATATTGCTATATAGTCATCTCGTAATGTCTCATGGTAACCAGCTCTTGCTCCATTTACGCTGTTGAAGTCAATGAAAAGATTGGCACAACGTTCGCACTACTTCATCATCGGTGACAATTCGCTCGAACCTGGATACCTTCTTGCTGTCGTTGTACTTTGCGCGAAAGATATCACTGAAAATATCGCCGAATCGAAGGCAACGAAGAACCGTAGACGACTCGCACGATCGATTCGTCGGGAACCTCTTCAGGAACGTGCAGGTTTAATCCCGTACAATGCCCGCCACGCGCGCGACGCCGCGGCGAAAATTCATGAAATTCCTCGTGGCACTTTTGTTCCGATCTTTAAAAAGCGGAGGCAGGCTTTTAGACTCCGAAGACATTGTCTTTTTCTTCACCGTCTTCGAGATGCGATCGCGGATTATCTTTCGGGAGCATGTTCGCCCTACCGACTGCTCTTTGAGATCCAGGAATAAACGCACTTGTATGAACAATCCTCGGTATGTCTAACTTATGGGCTTACAAATAATATACAGATGAATATGAATGCAAATATAAAAGATTAATTCTTAAGCTTAATTATACAGTTTATAAAATATTTATTTCAAATCTTTCTATCCTTTCAATTTATTTTCTCTTTTTACAAATAAAATAAATTCTAAAATTTGTAATTATAACTATTTTCTTTTATATAAATAATTTATTATTTAAGTGTAACATTTAAGAAGAAATTTCCATCTTCTATAATATATTAATTTTTTCAGATTTCTCCCTTAAATCCCTTTTAGGGCAACGTGACTCCAACTCCATTCTTCCTAATTTCGCAAAGCTTCGATTTCATTTTTCGTCGCACGTGTAACTCGCAGACCCCGCGGGCACGGTCGTTTACTTTACGAAGCGTGTAACGCGACGAAGTAGTTAATAGAGCGAAACTAGGGCGGGATAATTAACGTCGCACCAAAAGTTCGCGCGTTCGCTATTTGGAGCGGCCATCGCATCGAGATAATCGGCGTCGACGCATCCGCGATGTATCAGCGTCGCGCGACGCGAGACTCGATCGACTGACAACGTTCACCGAGCAGCGTTTCATAAACGCATTTATTATGACTCCCAGAGCGAGGTAATTTCGCCCGGTGCGGGGCCCCCACCATATAAACAATTTCTCGGCCCGCCTCGATGAGCCCCGGCGTTATGCGCTATCGGTCACGATACCGATTCCGCTTGATTCCGCTCGACGAGATGCATGCGAATCATCCGGCCATAAAGAAACATCGCAGCGATGCCGGCATTGTATGCCAAATTGAAAAGTATTAAAAGTTCATGGTTAATTTTAAAATTAAAATATTGTCTATCGTACTGTGAAACAAGAAAAAAATCCACCGCGACTCGTACGTGACCAGTTAAAAAATATTTAATTATTATAAAATTAATAAAAAAATTGTGTTTATTTCGAATATTGATTGAATTTCAACTTCTCTCACATATGCGTGTTTAGTATTACGAAGGTTAATGTCACGATCGACGGCAAGTAGATTTTTCCGGCACGACTCGCGGCACGAATGTCACTCGAGGAATCGATACAGAATAGTCTTCGAACAGTTGTATACGGGAAATAATTCAGGAGCTATTTCGGAATGAGAAATTGCCTAAAGCCGCAAGCGAAATCGAGCAAACCGCGCGGTGGTCGAAGGTGAACTGACGCCGCGGCCGATTTGTATCGTCGATTGCAGCGCGAACGATAATGAGAAGCATTTAACGGCATCTCGTTAACGATTAGACAGTACTATGCGAATTTTCGCGGCTGATTTTCCCAACTTGATAAGTAGGAAGTGAAAGATTACAGATATGCGTTTACCGATCCTAAATGTTCGTCGACGAATTTGGAATAAATTTTTCTTCGATGAGAATTTTCTCATTATTTCTAATCAGGGATATACAGAAAATAAATGTCTCGCAAGAAAATTCGGATCTTTCATAAAAAATTAATATAAATTCGCAAAAATTAATTCTGCGTTAATTTTTTTTCCACTTTTTGCTGCTAATTTATTTTTGAAGAACGTTATTCATAATTCAGACAATTTCGTACATCGCCAAGTAATGTCAATTCAAGTCAGAATGCAGAAAGTGTTGACAGATTCCTAGCTTCGAAGGAAAAATATATCTCGACCCGCTTGATCGATCACCGAGGATCTTCTATGCGGATGTATGTGACACTAGGTTTATCTAACGTTCGCGATACGCGACACGAAGCTCCCGGTGCGTGACCACACGGTACCAGCCCATATTTATTTACAGTACACTCGGAAGTCGAGCCTTTCCTACACACGCAGACGACTGTTGCATCGCGGAAACGCACCGTGCCTCTTCGACAGGTACGGTCGCCGTAAGTATATTTCTTTCTCGCCACGCCACTTAAAAAAAAAACACCTTAATTTCTACACCAATAACTTTAAAGCAATTTTTCAACGCTGGTTTATAAACTAATTGCATTCTCTAATTTAATATTAATCATTTAAAAATATTTTATAGCGAATTATTACAAATACACATACGTTAGATGTACAAGATTGGTGATTCTTCTGAAAAAACTCTAATAGTCGTACTAAAATAGATTCGACGACCCTGACTGATGTTAAGCTACCTGTTTTCTAGCGCGCAATAAGCTGTAATTTCCATGCATAATACGGAACCAAAGTCGAGACAGAAACAGTAGTGAAGAGAACGATGCGATCGGCACGCGTCGTCGTTCCCGATTTCTATTCAAATGCATTTCGGCCGCATCCCGATTAAACGAGGCATTAAAATGCTCGGTTCGGGGGTCCAGCCGTACGGTCTATTGAACATTAAATTTAAGCAGCGGCTTCCTGCGTCGCAGATCCGTCATGTGTAAACCGTGCACGCGGAGGATGTTACATTGTATCGTCGATACACAAAGCAGAGATTCTATAGAGAAATAATTTGTATGCGCGCACGCGTGTAGGGGTGTGTATGCACCAATGCTATTGATCCCGATCAATTTCTTCGCGAGATTACCATAAGTGAAATGAAAATAGAAAGCAATTAATAAGATATACCTTGTAACCTACAGCGCAATGTGATTAGAAACTAAATTAAAAAAACTAACTAACGATCGAATGAAAGCTTTACCATCGAGAGTGATTTTCAAGTTATAAAAGATTAATGTTTATTTCTATCAGATGCAGATTAATCTCCGGTTTAACTTACTTTTCATCTTTTTCTAAGTTTTAAGAATTAAAAGAATTCTTCTCGTTCTAACTCTTAGAACTAGAAAAAGATAAAAAATAAGTTAAACCGAGATTAAAGTTAATCTGCTTGGTAAAAGCGGACATACGAGTTTCTAATGAAAACCTCGGAATGCAACCTAAAAAATGAATAAACAGCGAAGCTCTAAATGTCCTAGAAAAATAATTAAATAATTGACAATAATTTATTCAATATAAATCAAAATTCAACGTTTTCAAAATGAAAATTAATTCCCGAATTTCATCGTCGGTATATCATTCGTGCCTCTTCGTTCGCTGCATAAATTATAAAATTATACTGAAATCGATACATGCCCTATGTATTTCGCGCACGTAAAGTATTAATGGCTTCCGTGCACCGAAGCATCGGGCTGCATTCCTAATCGTCATCCCATCGCGGATGATTTTTCAGATCATGAACCCAAGAAGTAATTGAGACCTATGGTAACCTATGCGGAGTACAAAAAACACTGCAGAAAATTAAGTCATTAACCGTGATGCGTAATAAGAGTAGCGCGCGAACGAGCGAGCAAACGAACGAGTGGGCGAGCGTGTGAAAAAATGTACGGATGAAAAGCAAAACGAGAGAATGAACATATACGAAAGCAGTGAGCAATGTGCATTTTGTAAGAACGAAAATGTTTAGGCTAAGATAGCTCAAGTTTGTAAATTAACGTCAATCTGACTGTTGCGGAAATCGATATAAATTTAAGGGGATCAGTAATAATTTATGATATTTTGTTTAATTATGCGAAACATCCTTGTTTTTTCAATGAGTTTGCCATGACGATGATAAATATTATAAGCGCATAAATAACATTGGATTTAAATTCAACTTAAACCAAAAATTAACGTGCAATTTAATTTAAAACCCAGAATCACTTTTTCATCAATCACGTAATCTATCAATCATCTTGTAATCTCATGTCGAACAAAGTTGTCAAGATCAAAGTTGTCTCAGATCAGCTGCTTCGCAACATGATTTCGCCATTTTCTCGAACAACCAGTCACAATACACGGATATCCGAAACACGACGCATCTGGAGTACACCCGGAATCAGTGTAATTTCAGTGTTGAGGCATTCACGACGGCGCCGACGGTACCAATGTAGTCGCGTGTGGGTGGAAGGAAGGCAAACGGCGTAGTCGTTCTTTAGTTCTTGACGACGACACGAAAGACCGCCACTTTGCAGGAGAACTCGAGCTTGTTACCGACCAGCCGAGACCCGGGCTCGAATACGAGGTTCTACAGCTAGGTTGCTAACGGCACCAGTGCTGGAACAGCTGGGCTACGCGCTGCTCGACAAGGTTGAGCTAGGTAACGTGGCCCCGAACTGTTACATATGTATATGTACACTGTACGCACGCCTGCGTAGCACACCGTTGCTGTAAAGACGCCAATAAAGAGGAGGAGGAGGAAGGCAAATCGAGTTTTGCATGAATCAGATAGATTGTTCTGTAACTTTACACTTGTAAAAACTATTTAACACCGTGCAATTATCAGCAAACAAATCAACAAATCTTAATTTCTGCAAATTGTCAATAAACATCGATTTTGCACAAATTAAATTGCAGAAGTTAAGATGTAAAACAGAGTTTATTACGATTCTAAATTAATAACATCTATAAAAAATTTGATTTTTTTTTAGAATTTCTCTTATAAGAATTTCTTTCACATCAATATATAAAAATTTATATTAGACTTAATTCTTTGCTAATGGATAAAAATTATACATTTTGCATTTAACATCAAATGATATATGTTTGAATACTCATTGTGCTTTTATCCGTACGATAAATTCCGACGCCTTTGCGCGCACTATATGTGACAGCCATAAAAGCCTACGAGTATTATATCATCCTCCTTCGTGTGCAGGTGTTAAAAATATTCGCGTGCAACATTTACATCTAAAAATGACACGTGAGAGCCATCGTATTATTAAATCGCATACTTAGCGTCCATTATAAATGCATAGGTAGCGTTGAAATTATTTATTATGTACACGACAAAATAACTGTAAGGTAACAGCACTATGTTCGCACAGATAGCAAATCGCAGATAACACCCCCATATAGTAATTAGAAGTTTATCTACGATGAACGGTGCCTCGTATATAACTGTGCAGTAATTATCGCACCTTGCAACAATGCTCGAGCAGCTTGTGATATATGTGTTACGTTTAAAATAGTTTCGTATTTTATAAAGACACTGCCGTTTTCGAACGATGCCCCACGTTTCTCGTAAAACTGATGAAGACAAGCGCCGAATCGAGCGTGCCTTGGCGAAACGCCAATACCGTCGTCCTTCTCATGTTACGCGCGGTGATCTATGACAAACGATCTTTGGCACATTCTATCTATAATATCTCTAGCAATTTTCTTTAAGTGTTCATCCACCGCACAAAATGATTTTCCATTCTTGGAGTAAAGACTTTATCAATTTATATTGCCAAGAGATAAAATAACGACAAGCTAGCTTAGTACGAGCATTCCACGTTTAATATCACATTTAACTTTGTCTTCTGATTAAATAATGCCGTTATGAAATTTTTCAAGTCAAATAGAATTTTTTACTTTGATAAAAAAAATACGTAAAACCACGATTCGTGATCGACTAAAATTCCAGCAAAAAATCGAGCGAGATCCGAGCGATGCCGGCTTAATTGCGCCAGCGATTCTCCGTTACGGAGAATTTCCCGTTCGGTAAAATTGCAGTCCGTTGAAAATCGATGCGCGCGATATAAACGAGAGATCGATACACACGTTTATCTTTTGCTATTTACCGGCGACGCGATGTCACGCGAGCTTGAGCGTTTTATACAGTTTTAATCATCCGTGAAAGACGATGACGACAGATTGACGTTTCGCTTCCTCCTTGCGTCTGCTCTCCGGCTATGAGAATCGCGGAAAAAGATGCGATATCATTGTGCGGCGCCTCCGATTTACTTTCTACCGCTCGCGGTCGTTCCAGTTTCATTTCGCGAAACCCGGTATCGTAGACGACATTTGAGAATACGTAACGCGGAACACAAATTTCTCTTGCCGATCACATTTCCTCTTCGGGACGCTCTATAAGAGATCGAAATACGTGTGGGCGCGTAAGATGGGATTAAGCAAATGGAAGCGAAACGAAATAATCATCTTATGTTGAACCTTGTTAAAATTTCGAAATTATAATAAAATACGGATGTATAAATTCGACAAAATAATATTGCATGATAAACCTAGATAAAATCTTCAAGTAAAACGGTACATATATCATAAAAATTATATCACACTGAAGAATGCAGACCAGAATAAAAAAATTTTCAAAAAGATAAGAAAGCAAAAACTTGGAAATATATTACGGTACTCGTTATACTTGTAATGAACAGCCTTCAAAAATATTTAGAAAACCCGCGAAAGATTGTATCTTTGCATGGAACTTCACTTTAGTCTCAAACGTATCTTTCTGTTCGATCAAAGCGATAAACGCGGATTTTTTTTTTTAAGCGTGTATGTGCGGAGAGGACTGTAGCAACGCTGTGGCAACAAGGGAAAGTGGAATTTGGGCTACACGCAGGAGTGCGCGCGAGCAGGCGAGTGAGCGAATGGATTTCGTGGGGATGCAAGACACTGGAGCACTCGACGCACAGGGACGGCAAATGACGTAAGATAAGATAAGGCAAGGTGAGGTTTGGTGAGCTGAGAGAGGCTCCTTATGGACGTCCTTATAAGGCTGCGGCGCCCACGTGCGTGCGACTCTCGACGACTCGCGGTGCGCTTTCGGACGAGGACTATACAAGTATCTCTGCACCTCTTTTTTTTTATCACCAGCTACGTACATGGTAGGGAGAAGGATCTTGTACCTTAAACAGCGTGACGCACGCATTCCTGCGTATCAGATTTTCACCAGGCATGGAAAAGCATAACATTGTATTCAATTTTACGGAAACGTTTTCGTGAGTATATAATATTAATTAAGGAGAATAAATAAATCAGGCTTTTACCAACATTTTCTTTTCGTGTTGTATAATCAATTAATTTTCCGTACTGTATTATTAATTTGGAAATGCGAGATTGTTAGTCAAAATAAAATGTTTGATTATGAACAACAAATAATATAATCTATTGGACAAAGAGAAAGATTTGTTATAATAGAGACTGTGAATTCTAATTAATATCTGATAAATTTCTCGAGCTAAACTTTCTGTACGCGATTTAATGTGATACATTTCCAGTGTCACATATTTGATTTGATGAATAACTCGATTATGGAAAGTAATTCGATGTCAACGTGAATGTCAATTATATAAAAACATTTAATATCTCTAATATAAAGCTGAATGTAAAAATATAAAATCTTTGAACTAAGTATACTTATAACAAGATCAATCATAGCTCCTTAATTTAACATTTAATTTCCAAATTTAATTTTCGTCCCATTTCATCGAGTTAATTGCACAATTGTATAAAGGAATGCACACAGAAATAATTATTAAAAATCCTGAAAATTAATCGTTAAAATTGGAAAGTTTCTAATTTTACAATATTAATTGTTACATCTGAAAAATATTTCGCATTTAATAAAATCAATTTTGCTTCAATGCATATATATTTCGTTAAAAGACGGAATTCCACGTTCCTTTCCAATAACTTGCCAGAACGTAGAGATCTAGATACGAGATTAATCGCGGTGACCGGGATATGTCGACGAAATTAGTCATCGATCCTTTTACTCCGGTATCTCCATGTCTGTCGAGGATACCTATCTTTGAGATTATTTGTGCGGGCGTTATCTGTAACGCACAGTGGGATTACACGCAGAATGCGTGTCAGCCACTTGTTGCACCGCGTCCGAAGTACAGGATTGCATCAATAAGTTACTTTGTTATTATGTACGCATCGCAAAGTGTGCACGTCCCGAATTATTCGCGACAGTCCATTTTAAATCGTGAAAATTAATAGTCTCACAAAAATTGACAAAATACCAGGAAAACATAATAACCAAAAAGTTTGCACTATCTAAAATTCCAAGAATCACGTTTCCGAAAATTCTCAAGATCTTACGATTTGGAAATATCTAAACTCTCGAAAATCGACCACCAGTATAACACGTTATACTTTATGTGCGATCGCCGCGCGCTTATTATCATCATTTGGCGCGATGCAATTAATAACGCCGTCGTGCGGAGCGTAATTGACGAACGTGCCCCACTTGCTAATCAAACATGCGCGTCCTGTTGCGAGTGGCGCATTACTCTCAGCCTTCGGTGCAGGCGTCTTAAGTGCACCTACTTGAATATCTGTCCACTGTCGCTCACCAAGCTTCAGATATACTGCGGCCGAAATAGAGCGCGGACAAAAATAGACGCGCGTTGTCCGTGAATGCCCGTTAATGCGCGGGATGGAAAGAAATTGCAACGGGACGAGCACATTAGAATGCGTGGGTTATCCAAGCAGCCCGCGGACAACTCGCGAGATCTGCATTTCTCTGAACAAATCAAACTCTCAACCCTAGAATCCCTGAGATTCGAAATTCTTAGCGGGCATCCGTCAACTCGGCAGATCGATATAAAGTGAAACTAAAATAGAAGACACGAACTATCAAAGATCCACTGATTAGGTCTGAATTGAAGTATCGTTTGTCTGGCTGGCAATGAGTGCACGCTGAATCACACGCGACAAATAGCAACCGCTGTTTCTCTTTAAATGCGCGCAAAAAGAGACGCAGCCAATACGTTTTCCAGATCATTAACAGACTGCACGTGCAATGCCATTTTTTTTCAGGTCGCGAAGGCCAGACGCTTTAAATATGGACAATAGTAAACGCAGCGCGTTATGCGGCAACAACTAGGTGCAACTCGGCCGATTGACACTTTGAATGCGAACAGGCGGAAGAGGCCTTTATGCATTTCCGAACGACACGAACAATAACGAGTATATTAGTTTTCGTCGTCGCATCGATTACCTCGAGTCATGTACCTCGACGTCAGAACGCGTGAGAATAACGAATTGAGACTGTTCTATACCGGTTTGCAAAAATATAATCTTAATTTTACATGACGACGGTGTGTTAAAAGAGAAATAAGTAATAATCTTACAAAAATAAAAATAAAATAAAGTAATAATGTTATAATAATTTTATAAAAGTTTGTTTCTAAAATATTTGGCCAAAGATTTATATATAATACCCCTAATTCAAATGCATTCCAAGTAAATTCCAAGTAAGCTCCAAGTATCGCTGAGCTCGCAGATCAAAGAGAACAATTTAAAGGGAAATTTTAGAAGCTGTTATTTTCGCGTAAAAGATCAAATGCTTCATATAAATATAATATCTCCTTCCTGTGCGGTTTAGTTCTTGTAACAAAGTTCTCCATTTAATTCTCGTAACAAAGTAACGATGCAATTGCAGTCCAACGACGCGTTTCGCTGATCATGCTGCGTAAAAACTGTTACACGCGAATATGTGCGTCTCTCATTCCCCGTTTCAGAACATTTCTCGCGGAATTCGCGCGGCGGCCTGCGTTATATGTATATCGAGGACGATCTGTGCGCGTTATGCGTGAAGAGCGCGCGTTGCGATGCCGTCCGTGAAAAACTCGCGCGCGGCGTTACGGCAATTGTGTCAGAAATTCTCGCGAATTAATCGGCCCGCCCGGTAAGTTTGCTAACGAACCAAAACGTTCGTTACCGCAGAACTCAATGGCACCCATTCAGCAGGAATCGCGCGGTGAGTGCGGTGACGTAACGAATTAGCCGCCAATTGGAGAAGGTCGAATCGAAACTTGGCGAGTGTATCTGTCAAAGTGCCGGAAATTCCCCGCAACCTCGAATAACTTCTTTAGGAAACGAGGAACTAAACGTGAAGCTCTGCTAAAAAGATCTGTGAAAAAAATTACGCCGCACATTCGCATGAGATTCAACTTTTTTCCACTGTATAATTGCGATCAATTGCAAATTGTGATTGTAAGATGTGAAAACCAATCTCGCGAGGAGAGCATACATATAAATAAAATTATGCACTGCGTAGGAAACAAGGAGAGAGAGAGGTGCATATACGTGCACTCAAGGTGAGCGCAGATAAGCGGTGCGGTCCGCGATAAACAGATGATCGATGCGCTTCCGGTGGCATAAAGTGTTGCGAGCTGCAATTATCGATAATTACAAAATTATTGATTTGGTACTTCGGGTACGCGGCCGCGGATAAAAACCTTAACACGCAAACCGTGCACGAGCAGTGCACGCGTGTGCGTGTAACCGGCTGTTGGCAAACCCTCGCCTTTCTTGGCGACTGGTCTGACTCATTCAACGATGCGAGAGAACGCGTTAATAAAAACCATATCGATTGTCTTGTAAAAGAGCAGAGCTGCGTTCCGAGTCTGAGGACTCGAAAGATATCGGAAAGCCTCGACGTGCTGAAATGAAGAAAAGTACCAAACGCCAAAATCTCTTTCCCATAATTAAAGGAAATATAAACTGGAGTAAATAATATGTATAAATTAGATATATCGCAAATATAAGCCAAAGTAAGAAACCAAGTACATATCAATAAATAAACAACGAGAGTATCTCTTTAATTAATCTTGAATGAACTTAAGTGGGATTTTAATTACTATATATATAAGATTGCAAACTCTGCGAGTAGGGACAATGACCTCCCTCGAGACTTTCGCTAGAAAAAGATCGATTGTAAAAATCAATTACTATCTATTATAGTATCACTCTAAAATAGATCTCACTTGTTCTGCTAATTTAAAATCACGCAATTTGGAAATTTTTGTTCTTAATAATTATTCAAAATAATTCGATCGCGGATAAGTAAATAAAGTTTGCGAACCTCTGTGTTTAGTGTGTAGAACATGTAGTGTCAAGTTCTGATAAAGAACGGCAGAAAAAAAAAAAGATAAGGACTATTATTACGTACACACATATTGGCTGACTTGTTCCCACTATAGGCAGAAATTTATACGGAACAAACATCGCGGAACACGCTATTCCCTTTAATTCCATAGCACTCGACCACGAATAAAGCTCGCGCTGATGCGACGCCCGTAATTCAATTTCGATCTGCACACATGGTCAGCCGGAAGTCGATCGGTTCCCATCGCCAAGAATTTCCTGACCACACGCGATCGCGGCGAATACCGCGAATACTGAAATACTCGGATCTTAAATTTTGCAAATGTGTACGAGACTAGACACGCAAATCCGGCGCCCTTTAACCTTGCAATTGCACCGATTTCTTTTTAGACTTTCACGAACCACGAGAGAATTTTCTGACGTGACAAAAGCAATTGAGAAATGTCCCAAAGAATTACTGTAAATTGTTGTAATTTACATTGCAAAGTAAAGACCGGAATGAATAAACTTCCGACTACTATTACAGAATATTAGAATTTATATCCTACTTTCAATGCAGAAATTATTTGAAACGCAGTTTCATGTACAGATTCGTCTGAACGTCCAAATGTCAGCGGATCGTTATTGTGGCGAACGAATGGATAGTGACAAAGACCGTCTGACGATTTGAATCCCAAGGACGTGTGGAAGCCTTAGAAATATTCCGCGTTGGCGGACTAATATTGTGCAAAGTATTGCGCGGCGCATGTATGAAATAATCGAAGTTCCCAGGCACGACCGCGTGATGAGCAATACGACGAATTATAAGTAGCATCATCGATAAAATAATACGATGTTCGATCGGCAGTCTCATCATTTTCTAAAATTACAACCGTCCGATGTAATTATACATATATAAAACAGAAAAATCTAATTCTTTATTAAAATATTGAACAAAAATTAAATTTCCAACTCTGTCGAGTAAAATGAATAACAAAATCCGTTCCTAAACTTTACGTAAACTTCAGATCGGCTCTAGTTTTACGAGACTATCATTGAATTTTTTCTGCTAAGAAACTTAAATTGCTAACGCTAAAAGGAATTACTAACGATGAAAAGTTACATGAAAATACACGCGGATCTTCTCATCCCATTTTTACGAAGGAAAAATTGACTCTAAATTCGTTAGAAAATATGACGGCCTTCCAAACTCTTCTGAGTTATCCAGGCGAAACTTACAGCATGTTAGAGATCGATATCTGGCGTCTTGGCGAGTTTGGCATCTGACAGTCAGCATCTGTCGAAAAATTAATAACATCAAGGAGCACCGCAGCGCAAGGGAAATGCCACGAATTCGCTTGCGCTTGCAAAAAGCGAGCCTCTCGAGAGCCGCACTATTACATATATCGTGTGGGAGGCTGTCCCAACGGAAGCACCCATTGCTAATATCGATCGTACCGCATTTGCAACGTGTATGTGAACGACTGAAGTGTCCGAAGTGTCCGAGGGGCGGTCTGATTCACGCGATCATATTTCTGGCGGGCGCCAGGTGCGCGCCACGAAAACGGCGTGACTCGTATACGTGACACGACGAAAACCTGAAATTTGCGACCAGGCTAAACCCTGTATTTAGCAGATTATAGATTTCAAAAATTTTAACTCGTCGAGAGGACTGCATGTCGAGAGGATTGCAAATTTCCGCGAATATGATATTGCTGCCTTTTCAGAAAGCTGTAATATTTAATAATAATGAGTTTTAAAATTATTTACACACTATCTCCAAGCAGCGCGAGAACAGCGGTATAACTCAAGATAACGCGTGTAATCCGCGGCGGAATGGCTAACTCCTGGTTAACCCGCCGTCGCGCAATAGATGCTACTGGGGATAAGTAATGCTCGTTCACACGTGCGTTGGCACAAGCTCTTGATAAATAGGAAAATATTTCATTCCCATCCATATTTCCTTTCAACATTAATTTGAATTTCCAATGTGCGTTTATCGAAATCTTTCTCGCGGCGCATCCGGAATCATTCGCATCGCGATACCGGTTGGGAAACACTGCGCGAGAAGGATTAACGCTCGAAAGCGCAATGATATTTCTTCCCATGCGTGCCGCAACGTAAAGTGGTTAACAATAACGCAATTCCCGCGCGGTCTTTAAGAACCTCTGCGAAATTATGAATGCCCCGGTGAGCATTCAACGAACGAAAATGCAGGCTTCACGTCCGCCGCGCCGCCCCCACGCGGTACAAATACACGGAATAATTAATAAAATTTCGTGCTAAATAATGGAGTACGCAAACGGCCTCCTACCTGCGAGATTAAATCCCGATAGACTAATAAATCAGTAAATGCTGTATTTCACACGGCTGTGGACTTCATCCAAATAACATAAACATAGCAAATAATAAATTCAATTTTATACTGAATTATGAAGATCGGTTAAACTTTGCAAAAGGTCACTCTCTACATCGACCAAGTAAATATCGAATCATCATAACAAAAACTATAAAGAAAAACATAAAGAAAATTCGCAAATATGACAACTAATTTGGATTTCCTTTTCTTGAAACATTATAAGATTCTTTGACTGTGTTAAGATTCTTTTACATATAAAAATAAAATTTTCTTCCTTCCGTTTATCGAGCAAAAAATTAGTCGAGTTATGTTATCCATTGGCATTCATATTCATAGAATTTCAAAATGCATTTCCATTTGTAGGAGAAAATATAGGTGTTCAACTCTAGGGAAATACATAATATAGACTTATATTGCACATAACCGAGTTTAAGGATCTCTCGCGAATTATGAATGCCCTGATAAGCATTCAAGAGCCCGACACGGCGAGCGGCTGCCGTCCAGTCCATTTACGCGGAATATTTTCGCATGGCTCGAAAAATGAGTATTGTGTCTGGCGGTCGTGTGTTCCGCCGGATCAATTATGCCAGTCTCCCCTAACGCCGCTCGCTCGTTCCTACCGCAGCGTGCCGCCTCGCGAACAAACGTAACGGTGAGCAGAGCCGACGAGTGTGCATCCGAAGTGCAGACTGCACCGAGCGAAAACTTCGTGCCCGAGCTCGTCTATAGTTCATGAAACCCAGCGCGCGGTCGTGCTCGCACGCTGAATTAAATATCGAAAGATATATCCGCCCCGCCGCGCTCCTATCTCTTTCTCCCAGGACTGTTTCCGAGAACGAACGAGCTTCCCGAGACCCGAACTTTTGAGGACTTATATGTAGACAGGGAAATATCTTCAAGAATTTACGGAAACGGAAACAGGCAGAATATAGCGATTTCACCGGATAGATTTATGGCGATCGTGTTTTTTCAAATGATCATAACTCGTGATCCCATTTTCTTTTTATTTCTCTGCAGAGTTCTCGATTAGTTTCTATTCAGTTTCTTGAAATTATCTTGACACGCAAAAGGCATTAAAGAACATGTCTCTCGCCCTGGCTAACTGCCTGGATTAAATTTAGTTCTTTCTATTACAGTGATATCGATCTATTGGAAAACTAAATCAAAATTAAGGTAAGAAATATAAACGTGACACGCGTTTCACGTGTGGAAACAAGTACAACGGTCTTTAAAGAGTTATACCCGCGTAGAAATCGCAGTTAGCAATCTACATGATTATAATTCTGTCGACATGTGCCAGTATAGGTATACCGAACAATCGATACCATCACACGTGTATATAAACAATCACGAGATCAATAGAGAGCATAGACACATCACTGACGTCAATTTTGGATTTAATATTTCTGCTCTTACGCGAAAATGAGAACGCCGATTTCGTGCCGGAAGTTCGCGATCACGAACGTAAGATTTCATCTTCGATTAACCCTTCAAGCATCAAGCAGGAAAGGAGAGCAAATACAGTCTCGCACAATTCTTTTTCTCCCCAAACGCTTCACGATTGTAAAACCATTGAAATTTTAGGACGATTTCCAACTATTGCCGTTTTTAAATCAAATAATATCCATTGTCAAACTTAAAAATATGTAATCTGATTATTTAATCTTAATTTAAAAATAAATAATATACAAATTCAATAATAAAATAATAAAATAATAATAAAATAATAAACCGATTTAAAAACTCTGATTATTTAATCCTTGAAATATAAAGGAAAAGATACGCCAAGCATCCGCATTTGTTTGAGAATTGCAGGGGCACTTTGCCGATAAAACTAACTCGACCAAAGTAACTACCTAGCTTAAAGAACGCTCGTTTAATTTTATTTAATAAAACCTCGAGAAAATCTCGGTCGTTTTGCAACAATTTTTTCGCACATTAGCAAGGAGTCGGCTCAGAGTACTTTAGAGAGTAATTAAGCCGGGTTTTCGTGACTTCCGCTCTTTCGATTACGCTAACGAGAACGCAGCTCCGCTCGTGCTGGAAGCTCACGTGATTTTCGGTCTCGTTCTATATGTCGGGAACAACACGCGCGGTGAAAGGAAGCACACAGTCTTGCGACTCGATCGACGGCTTCGAAACATCCGTTATTACGCCCGCTCAAAGGAATTCGGATGGCACGCCGACGGAATATCCTCGGAAGCAATTTCCGCCCGAAGAAAACGCCGGTTATCGTCACCCCTGATACTTTGTCCCACGCGTGTCAGCCATACGTTTCTCAGAAGTTAAAGTCGTCTTTCGTACACCGGTAATTCAACGCGCGAAGTGTAACGTGTCGCAAGAGATTAAAAAGTTCGTCATTTTTCGCATTTGACCTACAGTATCTGTGCAATAAATGTTTAACATACGAGATAAAAATATATACTTATGTTAATAATAATACATTTTAATAAAATTATTTCTGTTTAAGCGAAGAAATAGATTTTTGCTAGTCGCAAACCTCGAATTCACGACAAGAGTGATTATTTCTAATAATTTGAAAATAATCATTTTCTTATCTCGATATTTGAGTCGAGAAACTATCCGTCTCAAACTTTTTCTTTTATCTCTCAAAACTCATTCTTTTATCTCGATATTTTAATCAGAAAATTATCTGTTTCAAATTTCTTCAAAAATCATTGATAAGATCATATCAGATCATATCAGATGTATGTACAGATGACCCTCGATTAACGGTACTTGAATAGCGTAGTAAAAAATTGTGACAACTCTTTAAATTCTTTACAACTTTTTAAATTCTTTAAAAATAAAACTCTTGGGAACTAAATGCCCAATTTTACATGGATTTAAAGTCTTGAACTGCACGGTTTGCAATAGCACGTGGTCTCCAAAATTGAATTTATGTCTCGAATAACAAAGTTTTCAATAACCAATTAATCGTGTTATTCGAGGATTACCTGTACATCGTGTGAACATTACGTTTCACGCGTGATCTTAATTATTTACTTCACAACAATTTACGTAAAGGACGACGGAGCGAAGAAAGGAAGGGGACAGCAAAATCCTGAGGAAAAAAAAGGAAAACAAATATTGGTGCGTGCGAAGGGGAACTGAGGAGAACTCGCGCGAACCGCGGAAGAAAGGTCGTGCACGAAATTTCCCGTATATGGGAACGCGAGTTCGGGCACGGAGGCCAGCAGCCGGCCGGTCGGGATCGATCGAAGGATCGGGGTGATCGGGATCCCAGGCCCAGGGTGATCGTCACGCGTTGGTCGGGCCCGCGCGACCGCGTGGCCGCGGAAAAACCCGGAGACGCACGAGCGAGGCCAGGTAAGCGATAGAGATAAGAGAGAAAGGAGAGGGGAAGAAAAAGCGGATGGGAGACAACGGGGGGGATCGGAAATGAAGAAAAATGTCAAAAACAAATAAAGGAGAAAATACAGCGTGCAGTAGAGAGAAAAAAAGCAAAGGCGAGAGGGAAAGAACTGGACTGGAAGACGTGGACGAACGAGGGGAGGGAGGGAAAGGAACGGAAAAGACGATTGCACGAGGAGTAGAAGATAGACATACATAAGTAACGATAGCGTTAATTGTAAGCAAGAGGGAGATAGGAGAGACCGAGGAAAGGCGAAGACGGTGCGAGAAGACGGAAATTCGCGGTGGAATAAAGGAATCGACGCGAGAGGGGGAGGAGGGGGAAAGCAAGAGCAGAACGGGGATCGGAAATCGGAGACGGTGAGAAAGCTTCGCGGGTCGCGCCGTGCGGCGCGGCGTACAATAATAATCTCGGACGGTATTCTCGCACTCACCGTCGGTCCTCTGGATGTTGATGCTGCAGCCGACGTCGATGTTGCACGTACCGTGATCCATGGTCATTTAGTCGGTCTCGCGCACCTCGTACGGCACCATAAAACGCGCCCGGCTTCCTCCGTTAACTACCACGGCCGCCAACGGGCCCCGCGCGCGCGGCCGATTTAATCGACTCGGGCGCGAGCGCGCGTGTGTGTGCGCGCGCGAGGGAGCGAAAGAAAGAGAAAGAGAGCAGGGGAGGGAGCGAGAGGCAGCGAACGAGTCGCGCGACGACCACGACGGTTGACAGTTACGGAAGCGTTCGCATTCAAACTCGCGCGGCGACCGGTCCTTCCTTTCTTCCGCCTGCGGGATCCTCGGTGACGCGACGACGCGCGCTCCTCTGCCTCCCCGTGCCACCGTTCCTTCCGTCCCTCGTCGCGAATCCTCGTTCTCGTCGGGAACCGTCGCCGTCGCCGCGCCGCGATTCTCCCCTCGGCTCCAAGGCACGCCCGTGCGTATCCGACCGCGGTTCTCGTTCCTCTCCCGTCTCCCGGCCGAACGTTCCGCGCCGCGCCGCGTCGTTGCCGTCCTCGGCCTCGTCCTCGCCGTCGTCGTCGTCCTCGTCGAGCGTCAGCAACGCGCGAGCAAACACACACCCGCGCGCGCGCTCACACACACAGGACACCCGCGATTACGATCCCGGGGGCGTTCGCGTACCAGCCGAATCGCACCTCTCACGGCTCCGGACGTTTGGGTATCTCGCGCGTCCGAGGGGACGGCCGTTCGGTTCGCTTTTCGTGCCGGGATACACCGCCAACCGCCAGTGTCCGTTATTGACAACGGAAAGACCGCGAGCGCCAGCTCCCGGCCGGCGCGCGCGCCGATCGCCCCGACATCTGCCGGCGCGAGGTCGTTGGACCGATCGGCACAGGCGGGCGCAAGGGTGACCGGTGCCGACATCTGTGTTGCACCCAAAAAGACGCTACGCGATTACCGCATCCGGTAAAGCTGCGCTCTGCTCTCCATGTCGGTATACCAAACTCTTTCTAAATTACTTTTTTTTATTGAAAAATGATATTTTTGAAGCACTATGTATTTAACACTTTAATTGAACGAGACATTCAATGTCATAATTAATATTTTAATAAATATATTATATGTATATGTATTTTGACATTTTGATAATTAAATATTTAATATGATACACTGGTTTTGCGAAATATCTTCTTTCTTCTTTCGCTTAATTGTTCTTATTGTTTATCCTCGCAGCAGCTGGCGATTCCGTGAATTGACGGACCAACTTCTTCAACTCTTCCAAATCGAAATTCTCTGACTTTAGTAATTGTTCGATGATGTGCGTCGCCCTGCAATTATATACAAATCACACAATTATTATTAATCGCGGCGAGCAAATCTGATCTTTGTATAATATTGTATAAATGTGACCAATTTTATTAGAGATTCTCACATGTCTTGGCCTTTGGCTTCCGGTAATCGTGGAGGTAACTCGCCAGCCTTAAATTTCTCGTATACCTACAAAAGTCCTTTTTATTTTTAGAACTTTTATGGTTCCAATTAGGCCGGTTAAATTGTTTTATTTCATTTATTTATGTAATTTTTGTAAGCAAAGTTTTAAGTATACGCGAGGCGAAATCTTTACCTCTAATGCTCGTTTAACAATCTTTTCGTCCAAACCGGCACTTCGTGCAGCCGCGTGTGCAAAGCTGCGTCCCACGTTTCCACTAATTAAACTGTAAAGATACGCCACGGAGCCGTCCTCGTTTGTAACAAATTCGAAAGTCTGTAACAAATAATATGAAATAGGAAATAGAAGTTCGGAAAGAGCAACGGCAATTCAAGGAAATCGCTTCAATGTCGTGAACGCCACTGAAGATGGACGTGCTCTTACCTGCTCCTCGATTATCGGGCTTCGCGGTAACATGTTCATTATCCGATGCATATGCGTGGCCACGAAAATGTGCGGACAGTCGGTCCCTCGCTCGACGAAATTGTTCAGCACGGCCGCGAGTAGGGACAAGCCACTCACTTCGGACGTTCCGTTTCCGAACTCGTCCAAAATGACGATGGAATTCGGCGTGGACGCGTAAAGAGCGGAGTTTATCTGTAAAGAAACCGATGAGAATAACAAAGTCCTCGAGGAAATTCATTAATTCGGCAATTGATTAATTTATTAACGAGTAAAAAGGAAAAGTGGGCTATGCAAGTCTCATATAGGCCATTTTTCCTTTTAACTCATTAATTTTTATATCGAGAGTTTTTAATTAATTATATATAATCATTAATTTAATTTATATCGCGCAGAATTTGCTCCTTTCACTACGACTCTGAGACGCCTATATATGTTTCTTGGAGAACGTTATTTATTTACCTGCCGCATATCTTGCAGAAACATACTCGTATTTAGAGCGATACTGTCCACAGACGTGATCTGAGTCAGGATGTGAGTCACTATTCCTATGGTGGCCGATTTGGCCGGCACGAAGCAGCCGATGTGAGCCATGAACACGATCAGCGCAACTTGCTTGAGATAAGTGCTCTTGCCGGAAGCGTTCGGGCCAGTTAGGATTTTCACGAGGCTCTTTCCGTCGCCGGAATAGATGTCATTCGGAACAAACGTTGTTAGAAACTCCTGCAAGGGGTGTCGACCCTGCTCCACCGCTATGATCTGGCGGTCGACCACGTTCGGTTTCACGTAATTGTATTCTCGCGCGACCACGTAAAACGCCAGCAATCTGTAACGATCGGCACGACGCGTAGCGAGACTTCTCAAAAAAAATATTATCCTATGTCAAATAAATTCAGAGCTGCTTCTTTTTACTATTTTCAATATTAATTCCTTTAATTATAATTTTTTAATCTTTTCTTTTGCCTAATTAATTTCTTCGCGAAGAACTCTTAACGCGTCTGATTCACTCACGTGTCCAATTCGGCGCACAATTGAATCGCGTTGAATATCGAGGCAGCGTGCTTATTTATATACTTCACAAGCTTCAACAAAATGTAACTCTCCCGTTTATTTATCCTCAACATTATATCTCCTATAGTATTATCCAATTCTGAAAAACCAATTTTAATTCCAGACGAACGCAAAAAGAAATTACAAATGCATGTCGTGCGTAGGGTAGAAATTGTGGTAAAAATTGAAAAATAATGCAACCTTTGGCGCTAGGGCTCTTATAATAACGTATGTTGTTGCTGACGAATTTCAGCTCTAGGTTTTCCAAGTCGACGTTGTCGGCCGGCGACGGGTTCCATCCGGTTATCGCTAAGAGGTATCCGATGTTCGGTATGTACACCATCTTGCAGGTCGTCACCGAGGCCGGAAGATGGTCTTTCATGTCTTTCTCCCCCATTCGTGTCAGGGTCTCGGGCAAAGTGCTTCTCACGTGGTGCACTGTGTATCCCGATGGAAATGTAACGCGCAACGTTCGGACAGTCGAATGCCCATCGTAATTTTAATTTATCGCAATTTTCGAAAGTTATATAATATTATTGTTACACAATTACGATGAAGGGGTTTAACGCTCACACTTACGATTGTCCAAGTGTGAGTCCACATTTGTGCGCACGATGGAATCATTCTCGGATCTTTTTGCACCAAAGTCCACTATGTACTCGATGAAATACTTGACGTAACGTACTTCCTTCGTGATACTACCGACGATTTTGTTGAACAGCCTCACTTTCTCGCGGTGTTTCTCGCATATGTCGGCGATGTAAATTATGGAAGAGATCGACTGCGGCGTGAAATACAATTAGATAGAATATGGCGATGCGGGCGGGTAACGGGCATCGAATAAATTATTCAACTGTCCGATTAGAAAAACGTGGTGAACCTTGTGTAATCGTCGCCAGTCAGAAACCTTAGCTTGCTGCGCTAAATATCGATCCAGAATAACGTTAGTCAAGCGGTAAATGTGTTTCAAACACGACGTCAAATTCTCGACGATACTCTGGTTATCCGGATTCAAACAGAATTCGACGACTTCGAATCTCTCGTTAAGAATCTGGACATTTCGCGTGGGATGCCGCAACGTTTTCCTACAAAATGCAGTCTCTTCAGAATATATAATAACGTCACGATAGTTATATATAAAAAAAAAAAACGAAGATAACGCGGCGCTACTTGCCACAAAAACTGCACTCCGGGTCGCGATTGGCAGCGATTCAGAAGAATGAATAAGCTGCCACTTTGCTTCTTCGCTGCCGCGTCGCCGCACTTGAAAAGGCTCGGATGATGCCTGGCATGCACGATATTCAGCGCCTCGTAAGTGTCATCATCTATCATGACGATGTCACGTCTACAAAATCCCGCGTGCAAAAAAACGATCGTACATTTTAATTTAAAAAAATTAAACGTGAGTTTTAATTTGAAAAATATGATTAATCAAAAATATCCATCTGCTGAAGCCAGAAAAAAAATCTATGAGGGTGGCCGACAAAACTAAACTGGCGTTGTAACAAATTCATGGAAAATATCGCGAGTTTAACAAAGATGTACTCATCAGACAGCGCGCTACGAAAACTCGGACCCTTACTCTCGTACGATACAACATTCTCAGAGAGATTATCAGCAAACTCTATAAGCCCCGCACCACTACCAGTGTAGCCGTGTCTAAAGGATTAGTCCTATCGCGAGCGGCGAGATTGTAGGGACTCACAACGTCACGCTGGCCAGAGACGCGAAGCCAGGTCTGCCGGAAGGATCCAGCGCGATATTGCTCCAATGCTGGTCGATGTAGATCAAGAGCAGGCCGAGCGCGTGGATCATGACGATCGATTTGAAGTTCAACAGGCCCTGGAGGAAAATAAGCCTCTCGACGTTGCTGGCGTTCACCGGCTCCGACCGGAGCTTGAGACATCGTACCCTGTGATAGCATCTGTCGAAGCCGTGTTCCCTCTTCCGCAACACCCTCAGCGAGACCTGCGACGGCCCCGCGCCGCTCAATCCCGACAATCCGCTCCGATCGCTCGACATTTCCGACGTTACCAGAGCCTCGAGCGCCGTGAGGAACTCGTCGGACATGCCGGAGATCGTGATGACGTGACGCGGCCGGCATTGCTTGTACAGGGTCCTTGCGATGTTAAAGTTAACACCGTCGTCATAAGTATCGTCCATCACAAACAGCTCGGACGTGAGGATGTTGTAGTAGGCCGCGCCCAATTGATTGCTCGACCAGATCATCGCTAAAATGATCTGCGATGGGCAAGGAAGGATATTTATATAAAATTCACGAAACACGAATGCGAGACGCTTCTCCAAGATTCTCAAACAACAGCGATGGAATTCGCTGGTTCACACGCTTTTTACGTTAACGAGATTTTGCCTGCTTCTTACGTTTGATAAAGGCAGGTGATATTAATTAAACGAAAGAATACATAGAGAAGAAAAAAATTGAATTTTCAAACATTCCGAAATTAATTCGAAGATACGAGCCTCATCTCTATCTGTAAAATTGTCGCCTTGCATGGTAGAGCCGCCATCGCTGTGCTGTTTCTGTGCCGCTACGTCTGATTGCGACGTTGGAATATTTATGCCGAACTCTTCTTCATCGTCGCTATTTTCGTTCAGTATTGACTCAAATTGCACTTGTCTGTAGCAAAAGATATGAATGTAAAATCTATTGTTTGAAAGATTTGACTGTCTGGGAATACATAAAACAACGTAATTTTATCAAGACATGAGTGCGAGAACACACATGTTATCTAAGGAAGGCGATGGCGCGATGTTCGGGAAACCTAGCGAACTCATTTCTTATCGTTTCTCCGGATTCCAGTCGAGACACGTGAACAGGTAGACACTGAAGGAAAAATGGCGGCCGGTCGCGATTGATCCGAAATACTCGCTCGTCGTGTCGCACGACGTATAGCTAACTTCACATGTAAATTAAATTTTAAAATAATTTCGAACGCGAGACCAAAGACCGCAAGCAAACATTGAAAACTATATGGAAATTAAGAGTTAAATTGTTTCAAGAAAAGACTATTAGCCAAGAACTTCTCTCTTCCCTAAATATTAATGTAAAAGTTACAAACATTGTTTAACATCATTTAACTTATGTTACTCGTTCATAACTTCAAGCTGTTGAAGACGTCCGTTGAAGGTGGCGAGGATAAAGGGTGGCAAGGATAAAAGAAAAAATTCACGCAGTCAATAACAACATTATCTTTTGTTTGATTACATTACGTGAGCAAATATTTGCAGTCGCCTGCGGTTGTTACCTGTACATAATTACAAGATACTGCCCTAAACCTGTTTAAGTAAATGTATACACCCGGTATTATTGGTATTTTTTCCCCGCGATGCGCCTTTTACAACTGGTCTATAAAACGACGCGTCGCGCGCGAGATAAGCTTATGATCTTTGATTCCGCTTCTGTTTTGTTAATATACTTACGGCAAACATAAATAGTAGATGGACGTACCGACAGTCGTACGGAACACATTTGGTTAGGAGTTAGATCGTGTTACTTGTTACACATCGTATAAAGGTATTACTTTGACATTAGTTTCGCGTACATAAAAATGCCGCGCGACGAATGATCATTGCGCTGTTACAGCGATCGTTATGTACGCTCGCGGAGAATACAGAGTTCTCTCGGAGAACATTCTCTAAATCGTATAAAAAAAAACCTATTTCTTTGTATAAACGCTGCGGTATAAAATCTCCGTTCAGTAAAGTTTCATAAAAACCCTTCGGCTTAACATTTAACGGGCTGACGTACACGAAACTGTCGATTTTACATAAAAAACGATCTTTATTTTGGTTCAGATAGACCAGATCTCTCGAGGGAGAGCCCGCAAAACGAACTCTCCAGACTCGACATTTCGCGTACGTCAGAAAGTATATGAATAATATATATATCGGATTCTCTTTGCGCAATTTTGTTAACATCTACAAGTACTCTTTAAGATCCGCAGTACGGCTTCTAACTCGGAATAGGCGGAGGCGGTTGGGGATTGAAAGAAATGGGTCGGTAGCTCTTCTCCCTCACGAAAGGCTGCACTCCGTTCAATACAAAGCCGTTCATGGGGCTTCGCTCTTGTTTGATCGGCTCCACCGGGGTCTCGTCCTCTGTGCTAACGGCTTCCTCGCTGCGTGTTGGGCTAGCCGACCTGATTAATCGTTTCTTACTCTTTTCGCTCCATTTTTGACATCCCCTCCCCGTTCTTCCTACTATGGCATCAGCAGAGAACGCCACGACTCGCGACACGTTTCATCATCGCATTGCAACAGGAAGTCAAGATAACATTAAATAACAAAGTAATTTAAAAAAGTAACTTTAGTATAATATCTAAATAAAATATCATATATTCCTATACTTAAAAATTTCAATCTTCTTATACTTTTATGCAACTACAAATTTATAAAAGTCGATATAAAATAAATGTATATCAATTTTGGGAATAGAAATGAAACTTTTAATGCAGGCAGCCTTCCTTTTCGAAGGGAAACCACTTTCGTTCGTAGAGGATCAATATTTTGGGATTGGTCGAGTACACGTAACGCCTCTGCTGTATTTGTCAACGCGTTGAACGCCAAGGCAAACATCTATTCTAGGCGAGTTGAGGATCTAGTAAAATATTAGCATAGTCCTTATACAGACGCACGCAAGACTTGGAGAATGCTGGCCGGCGTTCAACGCGTCGGAAGATAAACCAAGACGCAATATCGTAGAGCGACGATCTTTCTCTCAAACGTACGTAACGACAATTGTGATGCGTTGGTTTACCCATTCTCGCACGATGCTTGTCACTTATGTGCCATCCTCGCCCAATACGTAGTTAGAAGCGCGACCGTATTTGCTTGGCTTGGTTTAATGAAGCGTTGTTAGATGACTAGAGGTGTTAAGACTACTTACTTTACGCCCACCTTAAAACCTGCGCATGATAAAAAATCAGAAAGCCAAAAATTAGTAGTCGCACGAGACGCGCGAGTTCTTACCTACGGGTGCGATTAGTAGATTTAATCACTACTATGTCTAGCAAACATTAATACTCGTATTCATTAACTTGCAACTGAAGTGCAAGACAAGCTGACACATTAAACATTGATTGTCGAGTGAATTATATATGAATTCTATGCATACTGGAACGAGCACAAAAACAAATCTGAAACTTTAGATAGAAAATATTTAAAAATAATTTTAAAAAATTTTGTGTGTGTATATATGTGTGTGTGGGCAGACACATCTCTAGATTATCAAGAAAGCAAGAAATAAAAAAGTTCTTAATGCAAATTTATAAAATAAATAAAATAATTTTAATTCTTCTAAATAGAAAAATTCTGGAAACAATTATAAGGAAAATTATTGTCCATCAAGTTTGACTTTTGTTTAATAGATGTGAAAGAAAATTATATTGTCTTTAAATTATATTATTGTTCACGCTCGCTTCAGTATGCGGAATGTATAAAAAATAGACGTCATTCGAATCTACGAAAACCTCTTGTTCAGGCATTTTACGTCCGTCGATGTCGCTATTATTTCGGGAAACATTCTCAGGGGCGGGGAATCGTTATCTCAAGCGGAAGTTAAGGGGACCAGATTGTATCGAACGTACCTAGACCGTATGGGCTTGCTCTTGTTGACGGCTTGCCTGGAATGCGGTCTCGTATTCGGTTGCGATAGCTCACTGTCGCTGCTGGCTAAGGAGGATCTTGCCGCCACGGCCCCATGAGCAAAATCTTTCCTGTTGAGTAACGCGTTAGAAGATTATTCGCCATTAGTGGTTTCGTCTCGCAATCGCGGACTGTTGTACGCGAGCCTAACATGGCCGCGAGCACGTGAGTGAAAGTGAATTCAAAGACTCTTCGGAATGACAGACACTTTATACATGTGTATTGCATAGCGGAGGCGACCTTTGCCCTTCTTAATCCTTTTGCGTAGCCTATGTATGAAAATACCGCGTTCGCTTTTCACTTTCTTTCCATCGAACATCGCGTGATAAATATAAAGAATAAATTATTTTACCTAATTATCTGAGTTTTTTAAAAAACCAGTTTTAAGTAACATATTTCCCTATCATTTTCTTCGTCAACTCATTTTAAGCAAATATTTTAGATCGTTCCGAAAAGTGTTTGCACATTTCAAGAAATATATATTATAAACTAAAAAAAGTATGAGTTATAAAAATTTAACTTTTACTTAATTTCGAAGTTATATAGGACTCATCAAGAAGGTATTTTACACGATTTAAAATGGATTTGTTGTTACGCTTACCTGTAATTGTCGGATCTAGGCGTGGAGCTAAGATTCGCCGTTTTATTGACGTTCGCGTGCGCATCCACGAAGACGGGCGAGCTCTTGGGAATGTCGCATACTACTTTAGGATGCACCGTGGTCTGCTTATATTCCAGATGCGACGACGACTCGGTGGGCGCCCAGTCATAATACTTTGGCCGGTAATCTTTGTACTCCCTCGGTTGCTGTTGATGCTGTTGCTGCTGCTGCTGCTGCTGCTGTCTAGAATCCACGCTGGACGCTCTTTTACGCAAATACTCATCGCTGCTGACGCTGCTCTTTCGTATAGTCGTCAATTTCGCCGGTGGGACTGACGTGGGTGACGACGCGGATGACGATGGCGCGCCGTCCGGGTCCGCACGAGATAACTGCGAGCTGTCCCACACAGTGGGCAAGCTACTGTAATTGAAACAGATTGTTAATAGTAAATAGCAATTCTGAAGACTATAATTATTAAAAATAATTAAATCATGACCATCTATCTTAAAAAGTGTTTTAAACAAATTATATTCTCTTCAAAAACTACACTTTTTTCTAGCTACAAGCTTGGATAATAATTATTTTAGTCTTAAACATTTTATCTATAGCTAAACACAAAATCGATAAAAAAATTCAATATATCTCAAAGTTTTAAAGCATTTAATTCCAAGCATAATTTCAAGAACCTTACCTCAGGTTTTCATCCATGCTGTACAAGCGAAGTTGCTGCCTAATATTCGCCTTCTCTCTAGCTCGTTTTCGTTGGAATTCCTCCTCTACCTTACGCATCGCTTCCAGCTCACCTTTCCTCTGTCTTTCCTTGGCTTCCGCCTCCCGCGATAGCTTTTCCGCTAATCTACGCCTCTCAATCTGCCGCACAGTACTCTGAAATGTGAATCTACGGCCTTTCGAGTTGCTCTTTAACGGTGCTTTGACTTCCGGCGCAATTTCCTTATCATCCTGCAAATTTTGCTGACCACC
Organism: Temnothorax curvispinosus; assembly: GCF_003070985.1. Lineage (NCBI taxonomy): Eukaryota > Metazoa > Arthropoda > Insecta > Hymenoptera > Formicidae > Temnothorax > Temnothorax curvispinosus. Next base: position 593,509 of record NW_020228222.1, read on the forward strand.
GACCGGCGAAGTACTTCGTTGTTTCATCTCAGAAATGTTGTCACACGATTTGGAAAATCTAGTATTCACTTTTGCATCGTTCGCGAAAGGTTTTTCTTTCAAAATGACTGATTCTTTGGGCTGCTTGCTCGTCTTTTCTACATCTTTGCTAGGTTTCCTGAATTCGTCCACACCGTTCTTGCGGTACTTTGATCCGGAGCCGTTACCAGAATTCTTTTCACTTTCCACTGCCATGTTGCTCCTGTAGTTCAAACTCTGCGACTGATATTGAGAGTCATTAGATTCAGGCAAGTACATTACATGACCGCCGGAGGCCAAGTACGAAAACGAGGGCGGCTTCATGATCACAGGAAAGTCACCGCGATCCTCCAGGTCTTCTACTAAAACCTCGTCCTCATCCTCATCGTCGAAGCCGGGCTTCCAACCGGGTGGCGAGGATCGCGTTGCGTCCGTGATCTGGGTATGCTGCAACGACGTCGGGGCGCTTGTCGACAGCAGCCAATTATCGTCGAGAACGTCGCGAGTGCGTTTCCTCTCCAAGTCTAGCGGTCCGAGTCCGAGGGCGCCCGACACCGACCTCTTCAACTTCTGCAGCGAATTGAAGGTTGAACCCTCCTTATTCTTCAGATCCGGATTATACAAGTACATGCGATTGTCGTCGCGTGGCAACGACAACGAGAATACGTGCGCCCTAGGCGGAAATTTCACCGGGGTCGGCATCGGCGGCGGCGAATCCACTCCGGCGTCACTGCTGGACTCCTCGCCTAGATCCTGTTGCGGCGTCCACGTCGGTCTCGTCGCCGGTGTCTTCAATCGGTTGTTATTGGTATTGGTGCTAATGTCCAATGAGTCGTCATTGGCCGCGCCGGCATCCCCGGATATACCAGAATCGCCAGATTTATCATGCGAACTTCGCGGACCGAGTACGATCAGCGGCGGAGGCGGCCTCGACAGACGTTCGATACGTTCCTCGAACATCACCTGATACCAAACAACGTAACAATATAACCGGACGTGTTCCAAATATTTTTCATCTCTTCACTTGCTAACTATTTTGCTAATTATCGTACTAAAATATTTTTTACGCGCTTACCGGAATTTCCTCGCTCGCCGTGCTCATGGTTGGTCCAGGTGCTTCTAACGCTGACAGTAATCTCCACGCTGCCGATGGTGAAAATCGCGGGATTTCCAACTGTTTCTTAGGTAACGTAGGTCGCAATTTTAATGAGATATCCTCGATTCCGCTTTTCCCCTGAAAATTGAAATCATTCGGTTCATTAAAATATGTATTCAAACTTTTCTTTTTTTAAATAAACAATTACGCTAAACGATAATCTTGTAATTTTATTGATAGAGCGTTATAAATAAAAAAAGAAACATGTTACTCACATCATCTGTGTAGTCGTGGCATTCGATTGATCCATTGATTTGTCTGGTCTGCAACCTGGATTGTATTTGCTCCATGTGCTGGTCCACGCAATTCCGTGACTCATTCGATAACGCTTCGTCCATGCCGAAGTAGAAGGTCTTCGGTGCGGATTTCTCAGGTGACGGCAATCTAGAGAAATGATCGAGAAGATATCAAACTCTGCGCGATGATTACAAATGAATGCACTAATCATCACTTATTCGTCATCATCGGAAAACTAATTACGTGTCTATACGTATCCGTGCGCTCAAGACATTCATTGATAAGGGAAATAATTATCGGAATCATTTCAACGCACGCGCACGCATCCGCGACTCGCGACTGAGAGATAAATGGATCTGAGATGCGAGAGCAACTTACACGTGCCAATTTTTCTCGCGGACATCCTTGGCTTCTGGTTTCCTCGCGAGCTTCTCTTTGGATTTTGCATCTTTCTTCTCCGCCGTCGCGGGAACAGGTTCGCAGGACCATCTCTTCTCGTCCGGCGCGCCATCAGTATTCCTAACGTCGCTCTTCCGCCATCTACGATCGGGATCTCTCTCCTTCTCTCTTTCTTTGGCCTCGCTCGTTCGCTCAGGCGTGCTTTCCCTCCCGGAACCCTGCCCGCGAGGATCTGTGACCCTGATGTAAGGCCTCACCGGACTCTCCGATCTGGTTCTCCCGGAGTCCGCCGCGTTTTCATACTTCCGGCTCTTCGCGACACTCTTCGCTCGTTGATAGTCCTCAAGAAGATCCCTCCGTTGTTTCTCCGACGAGAGTTTATCTCCCGAGGACTGCCCCACGGCGTCCACGCGATCCTTTGGACCTTTCCGAAGAGGTTCTTTCGGGTGCATCGCGGAGTATTCGTCGAATATTGCCGGTTTCTCGACGAGTCGTCTCTTTCCGCCCGATACAGCCTCCGCTTGCCTCTCCTCCAAGTAGTCCTTAGTCCTCCCGGGATCACGAGCGTTCCCTTTGTGCTCGTCATACGAGTTGTGCTTATTTTCGGATCGATTACAACGATCAGGTAGCCGCCTCTCCTCGACCATCCTGTCCTCGATCACGCGCTCTTCAGGACAACTCTCCTCGTTCCTCGCTGATCTCTTTTCCGGCCTTTTCACCTCCTCGATCTTCGGCTCTTTTGTGCATCGATCAGCGTCGCTGTTGCGTTCCAAGTTTGCCGACTCTACAGATGATCTGCCCCCGCAATTGAGCTTATTGCGCACCTTCCTGGCTACTTGCATCAACTCCGCTTGGAACTCCGGGCTGCTCATGCTTCTCTGCAGCGTGTTCTTGCCATCAAAGATTCGCGAACGCCTATGCTCATCCCGGCACCAACGATCCTGATGGAGATGGTTGCTCTGATCACGCCAAACGAGCCTGTTCTCCTTGTTGGCGACGCGGCCATCCTCACCACGCCACCGTCGCTCGTTCTCCAGCCCGCTGCCACCGTTCTCGCAGCGTTCCGCGATAGCGTGTGTTTGCGACGACGAGGAAGAAGAGAGCCAGTTGACCTGCGCTCTCTTCGTTTCCGCTCGCGTTTTGAAGAGGCGCGACCGCCTCGGCGGCGGTTGGACCTCCTCTCCGCGGCAACCACCCGGTCGATCCTGACCAGATTCTGTATATCTAGGAACAAGGTTCCTACATCGAAACATAGATGCTTTAGACTGACTATTGGCAGACGAGAAACTCTCTACTAATGTTAATATAATTTGTATACTTGATAAAGAGAGAGATCGACATTTGCAAATTATTATTGATATCATATTCCTGGTGAAAAATTATCAATCTTATGAAAGAACGTCTCTATAGAGATATTGTTCATTCAAATAAAAATTTTTTACTGGCTTATAAATTAAGTAACAATAATTCGAGAAATAAAGGTGATACTCGATGTATCAGTAGCATTTCTACCTGTAAGAATCTGGGGACGATCCATCAACGACGCCGTTTGACGGCGGCGCCGGTGCCTTGTATTTCTTCTTGCCCCTGTACCGACTCTCTCGCTCCCTGCACTCTCGTTCGGGATAATGCCCGCTTCCGCAATGCCGGTGCTCCATCGCGTGCTGATGCTGCTGTTGCTGCTGCTGCTTCCCGTTGCAGCGCGCCGCCTCCCGCGCCATCGGCGAGTACCGCAAATCGGGCTCGCTGCCGAATCTCTTGAGCTCCTGCATCTCGTTCTCCATGCAGCATCTCGACCCGTTCCCGTAGTAGCAGCAATGGTGTTCGAGCTTGCGGCTACGTGACGCGCCGATGTTCGACGCCGAGGTGCTGCGGCTGCGAAATATTCCCTGCTGGAGGGCGAGAGAGAGAGCAGGCTTGAAAAATACCGACTTGAATCCCTGATTTTCTTCGCTTTGTTGTATCATTTTTACAATGATTTAAATCCCCATGCACAGTCCTGCATGCGCGAGCTGAGCAAAATATTTACGTCTGCCTCTCATAATAGAAGTTCTCATTAGTGAGCTCCGATTATATGCATAACGGGTTAAGAGAATATTTTTTTTCTTAAGTATTACATAAAGATGGAACGGTAAAGTGTTACGTTTATTCTTAGAACACTGTTGATTTACAAAGCGTACGCGACTTGCTTCTGATAGCGCGTAATAAGCGCTATAGAGGACGAGGCATCACGATAAAGCGGGGCGGATGAGAAACCGTCGTCTCTGTGCGACCGTCGGCACAAAGCGTTCGATGAAAGCCGCGTGATACATTTCGCGAATTCACGGTAAAAAGTCGCTCTATAGAATAATCTTAACCGGGTTACGACACATGGCGCCCGGCCAAAAGACGCAATACGAATTCTGCACGGATGCGCATTATCATCCCGCGTGAGAATTCTAGACGACGGAAACATGCGTCTTCGTGGACAGAAGGAGGACTGGCTAGACACGAAATCAGAAGATTGAAACCGAGGCGAGTCGGAATAAAAAATTATCTTTTCGCCAATTTTACAAAGGCAAGTTTTCACGCTAAAGCGATTCGGAGCAGAAAATATCAGTCTTTCCGTGACTCTTATCACTAAATATAAATAATAATTTCACCAGAAACCTAAATAAATATATGAAGTAAAAGGAGAGATATACATTTATTATATCCATATAGTTCTCCTTTTTTATTTTTGGAATTCCGATAGATTCGAAATAGATGTACAAATTGATACCGCTTGTATTGAACCGCTATAAAATCTTTCTTGTTATAAGAATAGAAACGCTTCAGAATGCTTTTTGCTGTCCGATCACTGCGGGGGCGCATTTACTTTTGCTGTCAAACCACTCCGGAATACATAACTCTCCGAATCGAAGCGGTTTGCACCACGTGCATATCTTTTTGTGGAGGCGTTTCGATGGAGCAGACTTTCCGCTTTCGAAGTGGATATGGAAACAAACATATACAAACGCGACAATATGCTCCTCTTGCGAAACGCGAGCAGAAATTTATTTGGCCCTTGGTTTAGCCCAAGCGGAATGATTAAAGATTGTAACAAATCAGAGATAACGCCATATCTCTAACATACTGATCAAAAATTGACGCACTTGAATTTGACTGACAATTTATCGTCTAATCTATTATTATTACTATCTTCCTATCAATGTCTCTATCCGTCACTATTGTTAACAAGGAAAATTATCAACCGGCATGAGGATCTGTACCTGCGGCAAAATAAATTTCCACGCACCCGCCGATGGTGCCCGCAATTGCAACGGATCGTGCGGCGGCACACGAAGAGCAGCATGGCATGGCACGCCACGTCATCAGCGCGATTCGAAAAGCCGCCGCGAATCCTTACCTTATTAAGGTCGTGCGGAAGCGTGAGGGCCGGCGGCCGGCGGCCGCTTATGGTTCCCCCGTTGTGAATGATGCTTCCATTATTGGTGGCGCGTAGCCGCTGATTGGGCGGCTCCGGCAGGACCTTGTGTCCCGTCGGCTGCTGAGGGTGATGCCTGCTCAGCTCCCGGGGGAAGGACTGCGTCCACCCGCGTCCAGCGATCTCCTGCGACGGCCCGCTGGACGCGCAATATTGATGGGAGCTGCTGCCGTTGTTGCCCATTTCTATGCCGACCTGGCGTCTCTATGGTGCGCACGATTCGCCATTCATCTTGCATCTGGAAGGATCAGAAAGCGGGACCAATTATCTAACGTGTTCGTCTGAAATCCTATTGAAAGTTACTGTGGGATCTAATTGGATCCGTAAAG